>NW_020944469.1:2484270-2508511 GCF_900497805.2 Vombatus ursinus
TGTGTGTGTGTGTGTGTGTGTGTGTGTGTGTGTGTGTGTGTGTGTGTACATACACAGACACAACAAAACATCACAATTGGGAAGCAAACTTCTCAGGCACAGAAGAGAGTTTCTGAATTCAAGAGCCTGCTGACACACACGCGTATGCACATTGGGCCAGAGACCTGGGCTCCATAATTTCTTTGTTGTGAAGCATTTGAAGTCTAAGGCAATGAGGGTCATTATAAATAACTAATGGAATGGAAGGCATCAGACAGTATCGATGGTACCAATTTGCCAAAAGTCATCGCTCTGCTTCAGATGAGCCTTTCCCGGCCCCATCTTCTGCACTTACTTAGATCTACAAAGCAAAGCAAACCAAATCAAATGCCAGGACTCATTTGCAAGTACCTCTGTACCCAGCCAAAAAGCCTTTCAACAATGATTTCACTCTTTTGCCTTCCATTTTCTGAGATGTAACAAGATTAAAACACTATAGAATCCTCCACTAAACCTTCCTTAATCCTCCAGCTAGAAAACATTTCCCAAGTTTAGTTCCTCTTCTTCATCAAACTGTAAAGTCCTTGTGGGTAAGTCTTCTTCAGTTTTGGGGTCTCTCTAACCTTTAACACTTCTTAGATGGTAAGTTCTTTGAGGGCAGGAACAGAGTTTTCTTACCATTTTGTATCTCCCCCAGTAGCTACCACATCACGTCATACAGTAGGCACTTAATAAGTGTTTATGATATTGTATCATATAATAAATATACCTTGGATTCCAATCCATTCTATTCATCAAGTCAACTAGAATGTATTAAGGACCTGCTATGTACTAGGCACTGTGCTAAGCACCATCCTTATAATTTTCAAATGGTAAGAACACTGGAATTTGAGCTTCAGAACTGGGCTTACATGGTGCATAGCTGTAGTGCCTTGAGAGACAATATTATGCAGGGGCTAAAATGTCAGGTTTGGGAGTCAGAAAGAAATGACTTCAAGTCTTGCCTCTGACATTTATTAGCTGTGTGACCTTAAGCAAGCCACTTCACTTTTCTAAGCCTCAGTTTCCTTCTCTGCAAAATGGAGATAAGATTCATAACATCTGGGTGTGAAGCTCAAAAGAAATAACACATCTAAGATGTTTTGAAAACCAAGTCTCAGGTAGTTGTCAGTTGAAAAAATAATACCCCTTTTCTCCCAATGACCCTGGGAGATAAGTAAGTCCTGGCCCATAGGAGGCATTTAATAAATGGTTTGAATTGAATTGTCATGCCCATATTACAGATGAGGAAACTAAAGTTCACAGAGATTAAGGGACTTGCCCGTGATCCCATAGCTGGTAAGTGTCAGAGTTGGGATTAGAGGCCAAACCCAGGACTCAGTGAACTCTACCTAGCTTCCAGGGCAATGGGGACTAACCAGGGCACACCAACATTAAGAGTAGCCTTGGTTGTGCTTTTTGGCATAGGAGACATTTCGGTAGACCTAAGAGGCAATGTGGCATTGGTGAGGCACCGGCAGCTTAATTGGAAAGCACATAGGAATGCACCTTAGGAAGAGGAAAGGAAAGAAACAAGCATTTATTAAGTGCCTACTATGTGCCAGGCACGGTGCCAAGTGCTTTACAAACATCGTATCGCAGCTGGGGCCTGGCCCTGGCTTTGCTGTGTGAGCCCGCCCAGGTGGCTTTCCCCCTGGATGTCAGTCTCCGCCTCTGTACAATGAGAGGGAGGAGCTGAAAGATAAGAAACTTCATTCCCTCCTGGGTGTGACACTCCCGGCTTCTGCCATGGATGCTCAGGGATAGTTGGGATGCTAGCCCTTGCATGTTGGGAGCATTCCTGGGGGAAGGCCAGAAGTGCTCTTCTGCCTCGTCCAAGCCACTCGCTCTAGGAGGACTTGTCTTCCAAGTTGTTTCAGCTTCAACAAGGCAACGGAACAGCCTAGATTCTCTCTCATGTTTCAGGTGACAAGCTGATTTGGCCGCCCAGTGCCTTTCGGGTACTGTACAGAACCACTGGCAAAAACAGGATATGACATCACTTCCTTGGGCTTCAGAAGGTTGATTAAAACAAAAATCCCCTAAGAGAATAAACAGTGCCTTCATATACATATGAGGCTGGGCATTTCAACCTCATGAGTACTTAGGAGAACATGTGTGAACCCACAGGGGTAGGAATTTACCCTGCTCTTGGGGACAGAGGACAGGTTGAAGAGAACATCTAGATGCCTCCTGGAGGATTCTGGTAGAACATCCAGTCCAGTTCTACCTGGGATTCCTGCCCACCCTCACCGCCCCCCCCCACATTCATACACTTTCAACATGGTGGGGGGAGGGGTAAATTGGCCCTGTCAATCTGCCTAAATGTCAAGCCCAAGAACATGATTGGTCCCAAACTCAGACAAAAGAAAAGATCTTCCGCAGGCCACTAGGGAAATATTCTCCTGCACTCAAGGGGAGTCTGCCTGCAAATAAACCACGACATTTACATAGTCTAATAAGGGAGGCTCATTAGCTTTTTGGGTTTTCTCCAACTCCAAGGAGGATTTCAAGGTTAAAACTTCTACAGCTCATACCCACATTATAGATTCTGATGCTAGTTGGTTTGTCCTGGGACACAATCACTCAACAAGCCCTTATTCAGTACCCATGGTGTGCTCAGCCTGGTACCAGGGCCAGTGGGGGCTCCAAAGACGAATGACACAGTTCTAGGCCCAGCAGGGGGTTCACAGCCTAATAAGGGAGGCCATACCAATGTGTGTGAAACAATAGAAACAAATGCAAGGCAGTATAGGACCATGGACTTTGCAGGGATGCAGGGGAGAGGGTAATGGGAAGCCTGGTCTAGGTAAAAGTGTTAGATTTGGAACCAGAAGAGCTGGGTTCATATCTTACTTCTGGCCAAGTGACTTTGGGTAAGTCACTTAGCTTCTCTGGGACTCAGTTTCTGCATCTGTAAAAATGAAGGGATTGAATTAGATGGTTTCTAAGGTCACTTCTAGCTCTAAATCCCATGATCTTATGAGGTCAAGAGTGGAAAGAGCACTGGCTGGGGGGGCCAGAGTCAAAGAAGAATTATTCCTCATACATAAGTGGCCCATGAGCTCATCTTAGAGGCAGTTCCATTATTTCAATTGAGAATGGCCAACCAAATTGTTGGATATTCACTCTCCATTCTATCCCCTGAGATACAGAAGTCCATCAAGGTGTACCAAAGCAAGGCGTACGCCACGCTTTCCTCGGTGTGGGTCCTCTCTCCATGATGCAGATTGCTCCCTACCAACGACTTAGGAGATGGTCTCGAAGAGTGGCTAGGGCTGCCAAATTTGTCACCAGGTACTCATTGATCCCAGAGCGTGTGACGAGCTGGTGCTGAGCCTCTTTAACCTTAGCTAGGCAGGACCCTGGACAACAGACCTACAGCTCATTGCTGGGTCAGGACTCAGGCCCAGGACCTGCTAGAGTTTGTCATTGATATAGCCTTTGAGGGACCTCAGCCACTTCCACGATGAACTGGGGCATCTATGGAGGCTGGAGAAGGAGGTCTCCAAGAATCAATGGAAATGGATCTACTTAGCAAATAAAAAAAAAAATTCATTTTTTTGTGAAGAAGAGTAGGAACTAGAACAGTCCAAAAGTCCAATGGATCGTTGATCTTATCAATGGAAGCAGGTGGATCTATCTAATGCTGGCTCTCATCCATGTCCCTCTGTAAGTTCTTCGTGGAGGTCTTCCAAATGAGCTTGGGGCCTTCCTCTCATCCTTTCGACATCTCAAGGCCACCAGCAGAGTATAGAGGTTGCCACCAATCATTATTAGTCATCATCACATGAGCAGCCCATCTTCTTTGTTGAGTATGCATCTCTTTGATCAGAGCCTGTGTAATATGGCGGATAAAGAACTGGCCTCAGAGCCAGGAAGACCCTGGGTTCAAGTCTCACTTCTGACACCTCCTGGCTGTATGACCCTGGGCAATCCATTTAACCTCTCGGTGCTCTAGGTGACTCCCTAAGACTAAAAGTGGCCGAGAAGGTACCTACCTGCATTGGTGGAAGGAAGTTCCTCATCCAGGAATTCCCCATACCAATGAAATTATAGGTCTAGTCTTGACTTTATTTCTTTTAACCACATCTTTTACCACTTCTCTTGAGTGATTCCTAGCTTGGAGCCTGCTCATTCCCACCATGCACCTCTCTATTGCCCTGTGAATGATCCTTACCTTCAGTTCTTCAGAGAGTATAGTGTTTAATGACCCACAGTCATACAACATCACGATCTACCCAACTGCATATCATAGTCAAGATCATAGACATTCTTCATCCACTTGGTTTTCTCAGTGTGGCTGGTTAGGTCTCATGGTTTTGGGGGAATTGGGGATCTCAGGACGCAATCACCACAAAGTCATGCCCCAGACTCCATCATACTCACTCCATATGAGTATGGATTAAACTGAATAATTAATTACTCTCCAGATGAATGGGAACCAAACTGAATAATAACAACTCTCATTTCTGCAGTGCTTTAGGTTTGTAAAACATTTAAATCACAGTGACACTGTTGGTTAGGGAACATAAGTGTTAGTGTACCTCTTTTACAGATTTTACAGATGAGGGAACTGAGACCCAGAGAAACAACACGATTTGCCCACAAAGTTATAGAGCAAGGAAGTGTGAGTGCCAATATTGGAACGCGGGTCTCCTGACTCCGGATCCAATGTTCTTTCCACTACTCCTGCCACGCTGTCCCTCCTTGTCGGAAAACAAGGCGAATCCTTGTTTGAAAAAAAGGAGCCAAGGAAAAAATAAAATCCTTTGGACTCATTTGCTTTTTGGTTTTTCTCCAAAGCAGGGAGGCGTTCAAAGTTAAAACCTATAAATTTAATGTGGAAACAAAATTCCCCATAGCAGCCAGGGCCACCTGTATTTACATAGCCCTCCTCATCAAGACTGCCCAGCATGGGGCCAAGCAGCCAAGACCATGGCAGACAGCTTCAGCCCAGGGAGAGATGAGCCATGGCCTCTGGGATTCAATTCAATTTGATCCAGCAAACATTTATGAAACTCCTACTATGTGTCAGGCATTGTGCTGGAGACCCGAAATATAAAGGCAAAAAGAAAAAAAAATAATTCCTGGCCTCGAAGGAATTAATTCTAATTGGGGTGGGTGGGTGTGTGGAGCAGGGCACAACATGGACACACCAAAATAAATACAAAGTATGTTGGAAACACTGTCATCCACCCAAAGATTCACGACTCCAATCCACTGCTGAAACTCTCCAAAGATGTGATCTAAGAAGTCAGCCTAGAAGATGAAATTCAATTAAATTTTTAAAACTCAATGCTTTCAATCTCTATGTTAAGCCCCTGAAATAAGGGAGATTCTATTGCAAGGCAATAAACTGAAATCAAATAAATGCCCCGGAAAGGGGATGTTATGTGCTTTATGTAAATTCCTGGAAATTGGATTTTTTTAATCCTATAAAAATGACACCAATGGTTACCAAGGTAGAAATTCCATTTCCCCCATGAATCATCCTGGCAACTGCAGATGCTCAAGGGTCCAAGCTAAAGTAGCAACTCCTGGGGATGGTAGACTTGAGGAAGCATAGGGAAAAGCCATTTCCCTGACCCAGAGCCGTCACTAGCTGTTAACAGTGACTGGGGCAAATTCAGTGGGGCCCTTGGGGAGGGGGAAGCAAGTTTCCAGGGAACAGAAGCCAGTCTCACTAGGGTGGGTGCAGTCATGCTGCAAGAGGGCAGCCTGTCTTCTGGAGACTAGGGCCTTTGCACACAAGAAGGTGGGGTAGAGGTGGGAAACGTGTCCTGGGGAGTAGAGCTTCGTGGTAACAGAGGGCAACAGTCTACCTTGATTGCCTTTAGAGGACCGTGAAGCACGGTGTAGGGAAGGAAACAATGCCCTTGGGAGGAAAGGATTCTGTGATGGCACCTGGGGCAGTGTCTCATGGGCCCTGTGCTTGGCACGGCTGTACTCTGATCCTCCCTAACACACAGACCTTGTGAACCTAAAGTCTGGCCTGAGTGGCATTAGCCCAGCAATGAGAGTGTGGCTTCTGCTACCAAGCACAAGACTGGTCTTTCTTTGGTCCTTTCAGCATCATACTTCTAGATCCTTTTCCTCTTTCTGGGGGCTCATTGCCCCTCGAACCCTCTCTTCCTCAGGGGGTTGGTGTCCTCCCCTCCCCTCCTTTCTCTGGGCCCCAATTCGGGTCTTTTATTCACAGTGAGGGAGTAACTGGAGAAGCATAAGGACCCTTAAAGATCATCCGGGCATAGATTCAGAGCTGCGTTGGGCATCTAGTCCAGTCTCCTCTTTTGACAGATGAAGAAACTGAGGCCCAGAGGGAACTGACTTGCCAGGGTCTCACAAGTAATAAGTGCCAGAGTTGGGGCTAGAACCCAAGTCTCTAGAGATTTTTTTTTTTCCACTCTCCATTTTCTTAAACGGGACCCATATGAAAACTAGCATAGTTATCATCTATACCGATCACAATTGTTCATTTACAGACAAAAGTCACAACCAAATGCTTGTTGAACAAAATGCTCTGCATGCACAATTTGAACTGGAGGTGGTTGAAGGGGAGTGGATTTCAGCCCTGTGAGAGTGCAAATCCCTAAAGGAAAGGAGAGAGCTTGGGATGGGGGAGACAGCAGCCAACAGCTGTGGAAGGAGAGCAAGGCTGCGCATCAGCCTTGGAATTTATTGACTTTGGGGCCAAATTGGCAGTGGCCGGAGACCAGGCTGAGAGCTGAGCATGGGAAACTGGGGCTCTGAGGATCTGAGGCTGCAAGGGATCTTGGAGATGAGCCCCTCAGTTTATCAAGAAGGACATTCAGAGCCAGAGAGCTTAAGGGACTTGTCCAAGGTCACATGAGAAGAGACAGAGTCAGGATCCCAAGCCAGGTGCTCAGCCTCCCAGGCCAAGGCTCTCTCTGTCCCCAACGTGAGGCTCTTCGCCTCTTGGGGAGGTGAGGGGAGCTCCTGAAATCCAACCAGCCAGGAAAGGGTTCAGAGAGAGCATCAGTGGCAAGAAAGCAAGCATCTAGCAGAAGCCCCTCAAAACAATCTCACTTTTTCTTTCTGTGGTGATCTTACTTCCCTTCTGCCCCACAGCTTAGTTGGCAAATGTGCTTAACTGACCTTAGGATGCTAAGAGCCCCCCACGCCAGCAACCCAGCCTCCCAAGGGGAAACAAAGACCTTGCTTCGTCAATGGTTACTTTTTTATTTTATTTTTACCAATTAGATTTTTTAAAAAATTTGCATTTCTTGTAAACTGCCTCCCTGGGACAGGAAGTGTATTGTTAAAAATGGATCTCCCAATCAGGAGTAGCATGAGAATCACTTCCCACCTAGATAGCTAGGTTGCAAAGGCAGCTCTTAGACCAGCTGGACATCAGCCAGCCCCCAGGCTACTCCAAAAGGAGCCTTCCCAGCTGCAAAGAGCCAGGAGGAAAGATTCAACACCAGATCTTAACCTGGGACCCATGGGTAGATTTCAAGAGGTCTTTGACTTTGGATGGGAAACAAATTATATCTTTATTTCCATACGACTGGTTCCCTTTGCATTTTGTTTTATGCATTTAAAGACATTACTCCAAGAAGGGGCCACTAGGTTTCACCAAACTGCCAAAGCAGTTAGGGCCATAACACAGTGAAGGGAAAGATCCCCTGATTGAGGCCATTCCCCAACAACCCTCCGTACGACCTTGGCATTAGGAAAGACGAGGGTGCTTTAGGCCAATTTCTAAAAGGCAGAATTTTCTGCTGGGTGACAAAGTATTTCAAGGAGGGATGGACATTGGAGATGGGAGGGCCTTCCTCAAGGCCACAGAGAAGATGGCTTATCAACCTCCAGGTACTAGTATGACCACTTTTTCCCCCTTGACCTTCCCTAATAAAATCACCTTTTTACTCACTAGTCCTAGAATCATGCAATTGAAGCCTTGTGGAGTCACTTTATCAGTCAACAAACATTTATGAAGCACTTACTATGTGCACCAAAAGTGCTGAGTATACAAAGAAAGGAGGGGGTGGGTGGGAATGGTGTGCTCTCCTAATGAAGAGGCAGGCAGCCTTAGATCCCGAGAAGCGGGAGGTTCCCACTCGCTCAGACTGGCTGGGTGATGAGATGCAAGACCCCCAGCCTCTCGGTACCCTCAAGCTACTCTCTGGGCTTAGAAATGACCAAGAGCTCAAATGATCATTATTTTACAGTTGAGCAAACTGAGGCCCAGGGAAATCAAGTGACTTCCACCCATTTTGCTCTCAGTTTGTTTCTGTGGCCAAGAAGAACAAATCTAATCCCTTTTGCTCCTGCCAAGCCTGCAAATACTTGAAAAGAGTCATCATGTCCTGAAACTTCCCTCCGCCCCTACCTCCACTTCAATTCTTCTCTTTTCCAACTAAATAACCCCAGCTCCTCCACTTAGGTCCTTGCATGGCCTGCTCTCCATCTTTGGATTCTAGGTCATGCCTGCTATAATCCCGGTTCAGGATGAGCTAGACGTTCCCTTCTTGGAGCCCCTTTCTGAGCAAGAGGAAGATGCCATGACAAGGGCCTCTCCAGACAGATTCCTGCTCAGTCAGAAGAGGAAAGGAAGGACTTTGTACAACTGCAGCACCACCACACACCCCTCTCCCCCGCTCCCTGCACAGTGCCCCTCCCCTCCCCGTGGAGTCTCAGATCTGGACCAATTAAAATAAAAATAGTGGACAGGAAGTTGTAGACTCCCAGACTCTCGGAGTCCAGACCACAGAGGGCGGCACGTCCAACCCATACCTGAACAGGAATCCCTTATTCTGCAGCTCCGACAAGTGGTCACCCAGCCTCTTCTCAAAGGCCTTCAATGTTGGGAGAACCCACTAGCTCCCTGGGCAGCCCAACCCACTTTTGGACAGCTAGGATTGTTGTTAGAAAGTTTTGCCTTAACTTGAGTTTAAATCTGCCTCTTTGCAGTTCTGCAGGGCCCCCCCTTTCCACATGATATGGCTTCTCTTCTCTGGACTAAACACCCCAAGTTCCTTCAACAGACTGTAATAATAATACCATTCATATCATTAATCTCTGACATTCCTGTAGGGCCTAAAAGTTTGCAAAGCACTCCACATACATTTTTCTTATGTAATCTGCTTGGGGGCCAGAGAGTCTGGCCCTGACTCTCCAGAGTCACCAGCCTTTCTTTTTGCTGAAAGGGATTATAGGCAGAAAAGAAGAGAGTCCCCAGGGCAGTAGGAGGAAGAGACTGGAGAGCCAGTTAGGCAACTCTTAAAGACTCCAGACTCCAAAGGATGGCTGAGCTGCACCAGGGGAAGGACTTGCCCCCATTGCCCATAGTGATGAAATGCACCAGAGAGGGGAAGAAGCAAGCAGTGATGGTCTGGGGGGATGCAGGCACGCTGCTCGATTTAGGCTTTCCAGGATAGGGAAGAAAGCAAGAGGCAAAGAGTGAGAAGGAGAGGGATAGTCCCCCCACAGGAGACCACCTGCCTGAGTGTGGGGCAGGCAAGTCTAGAAGTCCTCTGGTCTGAGCTCAGCTCAGCCACTGGACAGCCAAGTAAGTTCTGGAATACTTACATATTTATTTATTTATCACTTTACATATGTTATCTCATTTGCTCTTCCTAACAACCCTGTGAAGTAGGTGCTATTATTATGCCCATTTTACAGATGAGAAAACTGAAATGGAAAGAGGTGAAGTGACTTGGCCAGGGGTCACACAGCTAAGTGTCTGAGGTGGAATTGGAATCCAGTCTTCTTCTTTTGTTAGGCAATTGGGGTTAAGTGACTTGGCCAGGGTCACACAGCTAGAAAGTATCAAGTGTCTGAGGACAGATTTGAACTCAGGTCCTCCTGACTCCAAGGCTGCAGCTCTATCCACTGTGCCATCTAGCTGCCCCTTGAATCTACTCTTCTTGACCTCCCTTCCAAGTCCAAAACCATCCATTGGGTCACCTAGCTATTCTAGCAAGAGTGAGGAACAAACAGCTAGGTCCCCCAGCCTAACCCCCAGAGAGAAGCAGGCTGGCTCTAGAGGCGCTGGCTGCTGTAGGCCACTAGATTTCTGTCCCTGCTCTACAGCCCAGCTCATGGCCTCCTTAAAGGGCCAGGGATGTGCCGAATATAAAGCCGCATTATTTCTTTGTAGGACTGTACCAGGCCATGCAAGAAGGCCTTTCAAGACATGAGCCCTCTCTCTTGCACACATTTCCAAACCAAGGACCAACTGCAGGGAGCAGTCCATCCCCTGGGCCAGTGGCCTGAGCTAAATTGGCTGCATCTTTCTCTGATCTCTAGAGTTTGCTGAAGTTTGCTCCCTGTGGTTGGCGGAAAATGAAATTGATTGGAGGCCATCTGTTAGTTGGGAATATTCCAGTCTAGCTTGGCCATTAGGACTCCCCCTAATGAGGCCACACAGGTTTTCTGTTCTACACAGTCTGTCCCTGTCTTTGAAAACTGGGACTGTTCTCACATACTTTGGAGCCATTTTCCTGGTCACACTGGGAGAAGAATTCTCTCTTTGGCAGCAGAGTTGAGGGGCTCATTCGGGGCTGCTTTCTAATTTGTTTTAGATCAAAGGTACCTGAAAGCTATTTATTATCAATTGTCTCCTAATTTTTCGAGTTATTAACCTATTTTTAAAAAGAACATCAAGTCACAGATTGATCACAGCCTCCAAACGTTCAAGGCTCACAGCTACTGAAAATAACCACCTACTCTAGCCCTTTGCAGTTTGCAAAGTCCTGCAGGTGCCGGGAGTCCAGGAGAACCAACTGTCCTAAAGGTTCATCCAGCCCACCTGGCACAGCATCAAGAGAACACGCATTAAGTGCCAGGTTGTTGTTGTTTGAATTTCTTATTTTCACTCTGACCTTACTACAGAAAAGAGGCAAGTACATGAGACTGCCAGTCTCTATCATGTACAGTTTGATCTGCCTTTTAAAGATATAATAGGACTAACCTATAACTTTCAAAGTTGTCCTGCCTGTCTGACATTCTTCTTTCAGGCTTTCCTCCTGTTCTTTTCTCTCTCTGCCTCAATGACCCTCTTTTTCTTTTTTGCCACTCTGCCCTTACCTCTTCCAAGCCCTCTCACCTCCTCACATTGGTTTTTTTTAAAAAAAAACCCATATATCTTATAATAAACTAAATAATAAAAAAATAAATAATAATAAATAAACTAAATAATAAATTATCTTATATAATAAATATAAATAATAAATACTTAGGCAAGCAAAACAAATTCCCACATTGGTTTTGTCTGGAAACGTATGTGTCGGCTAGGATTCTTATAATCTCTAGCCACTGCTCAGATTTTTACAATCTAGCCAATAGCTCACAGATGCTCAGATTCCTTAAGAGTCTAGCTAATATGGCAGATCTTTAATAAACCATGTCTTTGGCTGAAAGAAGGCTTGGGTCGAATTCTTTCGGGCGGGACCTGTATGTTGTGATTTTGGGGTTCCAGCACCCCTCACTTCTAGACCTCATCACATGGTTCCTTGCACTGGGAAAAACTGCCTAATAACAAGCTCTTCACCAACCGTGACTGGAAGACTACAACCCATTCACCTATCGTTGGTAGCAAACAGCGGGTACCAGCCAATGTCCCCCATTGTTCCTTAGATGCAGCCTGTGTTTAGTTCCAGTCAACCTCCTCTTTGGGGCCCCCTCGAGGCCTGGGCAGCTCTAAGCCCCTTGCCAGCAGGAAGCAGTTTCAGAAGCCAAGACCTTTGCCCCTTACCCCAAAAGAATTTGGGTCCCATTTGTTCGAGGGAGGAATAATGAGGATAGGATCTAGACCCCAAAAAGGAAAAACCCTGGACTTCCCCACATGGCCAAATCTCTGGCATTCCCCTGAAGCTATAATCCCATCAACTGGCCTTTCATTGTGGCTATGCCCAATCTACTGCCCTTAACCTAGCCTAGACCTCCCTATGTCCCCCTGGCGACTTCCCACCCTTAATCTTACCTAGGCTCAGTTCTCTCTTGGTCACCCCTGGAGTTCTATTACCTCATAGACTACTTGGCCACTCCTAGATCCCTCCCACAGTCTTTCTGTATATAAGGTCCATCTCATCTCCATTAAGATGCTGGGATTCTTATAATCTAGCCGCTGTTCAGATTTTTATAATCTAGCCAATAGCTCATAGATGCTCAGATTCCTTAAGAGTCTAGGGGATCTTTAATAAACCTTGTCTTTGGCTGAAACAAACAAACAAAAGAAATGCATGTATCATTCATTCTGCATCTTGACTCCACCATCTTTGGCATGAACACCTTGTCAACATTTTTTCCTTCCATCTGAGATCTCTTTCCTTCCCCCCTCCTCCTTCATTATTATCCTCTACAACCTCTAGCTGCCCCTATCATCTAGCTCCCAGTTTTCTTCTCCACCTGATCACTGTAAGCAATCTCTTCCGACCTTGGTCTTACTCTAATGAATTTTCCAAGTTTGAAATTCATAAGAGGGAGCTTCCTTCCAGAAGGGGCCCTGCCTGCATTCACTCCATGGCAACAGAAGCTTTGCAGTGGCTAAGCATCCAGAGGAACATTAGCTTAGGTGATCTCTTTGAACTGAGCAAAGGCAGATCTGGGAATCTTCCTCATAACAAGGATGGGGCCAATTCTATGCTTTCGCCCCTTGGGGTAACAATGGGGAAGTCCCAGTTTTTAACTCCAAAGAAGGACTCTAGGAAGAGTCTCTGAATTGGCGTATTTCTGTTCTGTGTATATATTTGAAAACTCCTTTTCTTGCCGCATCACTTTTTGAGGCAATGGGAAGAGGGTTTAGATTCAGAGAATCCAGGTTTAAGTCCTGTCTCTGCTATTTTCTACTTGCTATTTTCAAGTCCCTTTCCCAGTTCTGGGCCTCAGTTTGCTCATCTGTAAAATGAAGACATTGATATAAATGAAAACAGGAAACAAGCATTTATTAAGTGCCTTGTTGTTTGTCCATTTTTTTTGGGGGGGGGGTGAGGCAATTGGAGTTAAGTGACTTGGCCAGGGTCACACAGCTAGGAAGTGTCAAGTATCTGAGGCCAGACTTGAACTCACGTCCTCCTGACTCCAAGACTGGAGCTCTATCCACTGTGCCACCTAGCCATTCCTGTCCTTCATTTTCAAAGAGGACTGATGACATTGTGGGTGATGTCTTCATTCTAGAGTGAGTTGAATTGAAGTGAGGCAGAGTCACACAAAGTTGTCAGCTGCACACTCTCTTCCTGAGTCATTGAAGTCCAGTGGTAAGGCAAAAGTCAGGATAACTGGGAACAGCCTGGTATGAAGTAGAAGACCTTGGCTTCTTTGATGTCTGACCAAGGTCTAAGCACTCCACAGCACCTGCTTCAGCCGCCTTCATGGCCCATGGAATAAATTATTCTCATCTGCCCATTCCACAGGGAGAAGTCTTCACATGCTTGGGGTAGACACCCCCCAACTCACTGATGGGTTTGAGGCCTGTCGGTTACCCTCAACCGGGTTTAGCCCTTCTGCCTAGCCAGGCCCTGTGCTAAGCACTTTACAAATATTCTCTCTTTTGATCCTCAGAACAACACTGCAAGGTAGGTGCTGTTATCATATCTATTTTATAGATGAGGAAATGGAGGCAAACAGAGGTTAAGTGACTTGTCCAGGGTCACAGAGCTAATTTGAGGTCGAATTTGAACTTAGGTCTTCCTTATTCCAGGACCTGCACTCTATCCACTGGTCCACCTAGCTGCCTTGGAGGGTGACATCAGAGGTCCTCTCAGGCGTCAAGAAAATGTACGATACTTTGTGGTACCAACAAAACAAGATAGAAAAGTGGCAAATGAAACTCACTAAGTTTGGAGCCATTTACTTAGGGCAAGGCATTAGGATGAAACATAATTACTTCGAAGAATAATTGAGAAAAGAAGAGACTTGATCAGCCTTCATTGGGAGCTCCTGGTAAACTCTCCCTACTAATTCAGATCGATAACTGCTTTGCCATTTGTGGTCTTAGAGAGTTGCTTGGGGTTCTTAGAGGTTAAAGGATTTGCCCAGGGTTCCACTATGAGAATTTGTCATAGGTGGCCTTGAACTCATACCTTTCTGGCTCTGAGGTCACTTCTCTAGCCACTACTCAATGCTTCCAAAAAGAAGACCCCATGAGGAAACTGAGGTTCAGAGAAGTGAGCCTCATCATCCCTCTCCCAGCTCCACTGAACCCTGACATTCTGGGCTTCTCCACCATGACCTCGAAGCTTTCTCACCCTGCAAGACACCTCTTCCCCTTAGTGTCCTATTGGTGAGATCATCTCAAAACAGCCATTTTATAGAAGTGCCCAGACCAGCCATGCTCCTGACATTTCCACTGTGTCCTGGTTTGGGGACTTTCTCCTTCCCCTCCTTCTTTCCTCTCCCCACTTTTCAGCTTCCCACATTAGAATGTCTTCCCTTTTGCTTTTATGTGTATTCCCAGCATTCAACCCAGTGCTTGGCACACAGTAAGCGCTTAATAATTATTTGCTGATTTGTTGACTTGAAGCAATTTGTCCTTGTTTACATGTTTTAGAGACAGGATCTCTTGACTTCACATCCAATGAGATTCTTGGGCCACTAAGCATGCCTTCTGCTCTCTGGGCTTCAGTCTCCTCTACTGAAAAAAAAACCGAGGATGTTGGACAATGGTCCATAAGATCTCCTCCAGCTCTGATCCTCTCTGATTCCATAATATTGCCAGCTCAGAGCAGGCCTGAGCCAAAGACCTGTAGGTGGATGGTGCTTTCTTCTAAACCTAACCAAGCCAGATTCCTTTGTTTTGGGTAGATCAATTGGTGTAGTCCAACTCAAAAGTCTTGCCATTTGGCATCTCATTATAATGTAGATACGGGGTATTCAGGGAGTACAAGAACCTCTGGGGTTGCCAAGACCATTTCAGGGCTACTCATTCACCTTTGGTGGCCACCTGTCCCCCGACTCTTACCTGTGGCTCCAAGAAGCTGTAGTATGTGCATCTACCATGCCCCAGTAAACTGGCTCAGCAGATGGGCTAAATTAGGTTGAGGGCAACCAACAGGCCTCAAACCCATCAGTGAGTTACAGGGATGTCTACCCCAAGCATGTGAAGACTTCTGCTGGCGGAATGGGTGAATGAGAACAATTTGTTTCAATGGCCATGAAGGCCGCTGATGTTGGCACCATGGGGCGCTTGGAGCTTGGTCAGGCATTGAAGAAACCATGGTCATCCACTGCATCCCGGGCCATCATCAGTCATCTTGACTTTTGTCTTGCCACTGGACTTTGATGATTCAGGAAGAGAGATGATGCTGATGATTTTGTGCAACACAGCCTCACTTCAATTCAATTCATATACAAGCCAAGACATCACTCATGATGCCATTAGTTCTCTTTGAAAATGAAGGACAAACACCAACAATAATATAGATACTACGTCCAGTTCCTGCAAGTTCTAGCTGTCCCACAGAACCGAGTTCTTCTCACCAGAGGCTCAGGCTCATGCCAAAAATGAGAAGGGATTCTATTTGGATACACTAACATTGAATCTTCATCATGGTGCGCAGGGGACTCTGGGTTTTCAAAGGCTCAGCCAATGGAAGGCCAGCTCTGGTAAGTTACACCAGGCTGGGAAAACTTCTTGCATTGGCCTGATTATGGATTGTGTCTGTCATCTGTGGAGAGCCATCCAGCTAAAGGTGAGGAGGTGGCCATGGGAGTGATGGACTATTTGACCGCAACAGCTCAGGAAAACTTTCCACCAAAGCATGATTTCCAGTAGCATCAGGGAAGGAAGTATCCACCCCGATGAAATCATAGATCCTTGATAGATTACCTGCTTCTTGTCCATCCTTTCTTCCATCCATCTGCCACACAGCTGTTAAAAATCACCTTCCTCAACACGTCTCTGTCACTGTCCTGCTCAAAAGCCGTCAGGGGCTCCCTATCGCCTTTGGAATAGAATGAAAATTCCTCAGCCTAGCTTTGAAAGTCCACCACAATCTGCATCTGACCTAACTTAGATTATACTATATAGATGATGGACTATTTCCCTTATGTCTAATGTAGTGGAAAGAACAAGGGCCTTGGAATTGGAAACCTTGGGCTTGATCAAGTTATCTTATTCCTCTGACCTTTGGTTTTTCTCATCGTTAAAACGAGAACAGTTCTTATCCTCCCTTATCCACAGTTGCTATAAAGCTCAAATGAGAGAATAGACATAGTCTGTAATCATCACATGAGAGATATTTTTTCATATGTCTGACATAGCTAGGTGGTGCACTGGATAGAGTGCTGGGCTTGGAGTTGGGAAGGGAAGCTCTAAATTTAAATCCTGCCTAAAACACTTGCTAGCTGTGTGACTCTGGGCGAGTCAGTGTAACCTCTCCATACCACAGTTTCTCCACGTGTAAAATGGAGATAATGGCACTTGCCTCACAGGGTCATAGTAAGGATCAAATGACATAACATGTGAAGCACTTTGAAAACCTTAAAGCATCATGTAAATATTAGCTGTTATTATTATTAGACTTTAATACGTCAAGGATACGAGGCAGTGTGGTACAGTAGAGTGAACGTTGGCTCTGGAGCATGAGGACCTGGGTTGAAATCCCACCTCTCTCACTACCTACCTTTGTGTGCCTCTGTTTCTTCATCTGTAAAATGAGGGGATTGGACTAGAAGGCCTCTGAGTTTCCTTCCAGCCCCAGAAATGCCAGTCCCTGCTGTGCTTTGGCACACAGCTGGGTGAGTTTCTGGGCCCAGAGCAATCTTCCCCCTAGGGCGGAGCCTCTCCACATTGAGTTAGGACCCGCTGGGATGAAAGTTACCCAGTCCAAGGTTTAGGCTCTCATCAGTACCTTAGGGCTTGTTCTCCATTAACAGAGTCTTCAGGAGCCTGGGATCAACTCTACAACACAATAAAAGTCCGGAGGGCGAGGGAATGAGTGAGATGGAAGGAAGGCAGGACACTTTAGTGGATGGGGTCTATGAATACAAGGCTCATCTCTGCCTTGATACTTTCTCAACCAGTCCTGTGAAGCCTGTATTCTTCTCCAAACTAAGTGGCAGAAACCAAGGAGCAGGTCTGGGGCCCAGATGTCCCATGCCTTGTTCTTTGGCTCAGGGGAGTCACAGTGGAAGGGCCCGTGGGGCTTGCGGGTTAGAGCTGCAGCCCTCCGGACTGCACTGTGCCTGGGGGCTTCTCAGCGCAAGGCCCCAAGCTCTAGGATGTCCCTAAGTCCCAAATCAGATTGGAGCCTGAGAACCTGAGAGTAGGAAAGCTAGGGGTCCACTCTGAGTCTCTGATACAAGGGCCCTAGGGATGGAAGAAGCAATAGAGTAAAAGCAGTCTAGGTGCCTCTAACCTGCGTTTAGGGCTAACTAAATTCTAAACTGGAGAAAAGAGGAAATATATTGCTACCCTCCCTAATTGAGAACCCCTTGAGGGTAGCATAGGGGAAGGAGAGCTAGGTTTGGAGCAGAGGACATGTATTTGAATCCTGCATCTGCTACTTTCTCTCTGGGCCTCACTGTCCCCTTCTGTCAAATGGGGGGGAGTCTGGTCTAGATGAGGTCTCTTCCATCTCCAACATTCTCGGTCCCATCTTAGGGAGCAAATCCTGCTGCTTTCCTCTGTGAGAACCACCTCTTATCCATCCTGAGAGAAGTGAAACCCAAAGCACCCAAGAGCTGCTCTCTCAGTGGAACATACCAAAATTTACCCAACCACAGTGCCCATCTCTAGAAACAAGGAGGCTGGGCGATACCACAAACCCCACACTGAATGTGACCACAAGCTTAAAAGACAATACACTTTGGCCTTATAAATAGAAAAGATAGTTGTGCCCCCCCCCCTCCCCGAAGTGTTAAGCTGTATGGCCTCATCCCATGGGTCTCAGGGCGCAGCCCAGCCTCATTAATCAGAGAGAGGGAGCTGCCCCCTGGGAAACGGAAATGCTCAATGTGCACTCAGGCTCTTGTACATCTCACTCTGACATTTCCCTGCCATGTTTTATAACATGGTAGGAGGCTGAGAGCTGTGAGCTTTTTATTTATTTATTTATTTTTTTTTTGGTGAGGGAAGGAAGACCCACAGTCCCTCTCAGGCTAGGGAGCCAGAATCGATGCACAAATCAGACTGTCCGGTCGGAGTGGCTGTCGGACGAGCCCTTTGGGGAGTCGGGGGAAGGCTTGCTGGAGAAGAAAGCAGAGAAAAGTCGCAAGGTAGGCACCTCATTTCTTTTCTGCCATACCATGCCTTTCACTCAAGATGCCTCATCCATAGGGCCCTGTCCTTGGCTTGCTGCATCGGCTCCCTGGGGCATTTGGGGAATACCTTGAGCCTGGACTGGCCATGGGGATCATTTCCTCTGGATTTATCTTAATGGGGTGAGTCTGGTGGCTGGGTGGCTGCTGAGGGGTAGGTGGGCCGTTGGAGAGTTGAGAATTTTATAGACTCTTGGGAGGGGGTGTCTTCTCTGACCTCTCTCCCAATGGGTCTCAAGCAACTGATGCTCATGAAACAACCCTAATGGATTTTCCCCAGCAAAGCAGCTATGTGTGGTCTGACAGAGTATCACACACAGAGAGCTGATGCTTGTCTAAGACAATTCTTGGTCCACAGTGCTGGATATAATAGGTTTTCTTCTCTTTGTCATCTACAGAGTAAATACAGTACATAATCTACTTTCCCATCCATCCTCCTTTTCCCCCAGCTTTTTATCTATAATAAAAAACTGTATTGGGTGAATTATGTTGTCTAGGGTCCCCGATCCACATGGCTGCTGCTCCTTCATATACTACCCTATATACATTGGACACTTGGACTGGTAAAACTCATTGCTTTCGCCAAGACTATCTGGAGAAATTCTGCTTTTAAAAGAGGGGAGGGTGGCAGCGTAAGACTCAAACAAGCCATTTTTTTATAATGAGAGAGAGGGGAAATAAGACAGATTCCTGCTGTTCTGTTCTTTGTAGATAAGCTTTATCTATTGGAAGAAATATTCGGCGGTGGCCGAAAAACAAAATCAACAGTGATTCCAAGGAATTGGGCTTCAGTTTGCAGCTTGCAAACACTTAAACAGCCTTAATTTGTTTGGACCAAACAGAAGTGTCAGTTTACTAGTTTTCTCAAGAGAATTATCTGTGAAAATTCCCTTTAATTTGAAACCAAATGAGTCAAGCTGGAAGGGATGGGGGGCTGAGAACCACACAAAATAGGAGAAAGTAGAGGGGAGATTTCTGCTCACTTGGAGGGGACAGTGCTGCACCTCCCCCCCCCACCCGCCAAGAGTGCTCCCATGCTTCTCAGCTCCACTGTCAACTGGGCCTGAGGAGGAGAAAATAGCAAACCTTCGTAAATGTGAGTTGTTTCTGCTGCTTCTGCTGCTTCTGCTGCTTCTGCTGTTATTCTATTCAATTAGCAGGGCTAAGTAGTTAGTGAGCCAAAGGGTAGCCACAAGAATTCCCCGTGCATGGGTAAAAGATATATGGCAGGTAGATCGGCATTCAGCCCTCTTCCCCAGGCCCAGGGTGTGTAGTAACAATCAGCTAACATTCTAATTATAAAAATCAGCTCTCTGAGACAGAAGGATACATGTGGCCATGGCTGAATTGTTCTGCCAATTGGCTTTGAAAAGACTCCACTCCAAGGGACCTGGGTTCTAATCCCAGCTCTATAACTTCCAGCTGTCTGACCTGGAGTAAGTTCTTTCCCCAGCCTAGGACTCAGTTTCCTCAACTGTCAAAGGAGGGTATTGAGCTAGATGACTTAATGAGATCCCTCCAGCTCTCAATCCTATCAAAACCTGGGAAATGGAATCATCAGCGACTCCCTTCTGCTGGGACCACTGGCCAGGCAGTGGGTCATCAAACCTGTTCCATAACATGGAACAAATGAGATTCCTGCTGGAAAACTAAGAGTAATGGACAAATTAGACTCACCTCTCATTTACAGGTAAGGAAACTGAGGCAGAGAGAGATTAAGTGACCCGCCCAGGGTCACACAGCTATTAAGTGTCTGAGGCTGGATTTTAAACACACTGTACCATGGTGCCTGTCCACAGGGTCACATTGTTTGGGCGGCCTGAAAGTGTGCTCAGTTCTAGGAAGAGAATTCTCCTCATGCCAATGGTTGACCTAAGGGTCACAATAGGTGTCCTGGTGTCTGATAAGCCAGGAAATGGCTCCCAGGGCTTTCTGAGCATCAGGCTAGAGATAAAGGCCCAAAGGCCAGGAGCAATTTCCCATCTTTTGGGTTACAGTACTCACTTCTGCTTGAATGACAGAATACTTTTACAGCCACTATTTCATTTCTTCCTCACTATGGCCCTTTAGATTTGACATCTAGAAAAGCTGAGGCCCAAGGAAATTGGGTGACACCACTCAAGTGAGTTGTTGGGGAGAGCCAGGGCTAAAACCCCTTCATCCAGGGTGCTTACCACTATGTCAATGCTGCCCACCAAGGCAAGCAGGAAAAATGGTAGAGGGGCAAGACAGCCTGGCTCCAAATGCTTGCTACCCGTGTGACCTTGGGCAAGTGATTTCTTCACCTTCAGTTTCATCATCTAGACAGTTAGGGTATTAGACTAGACAATCTCTATGCTTTCTTTCAGTTCTCCATCTTTGATTTTCGGATGATATTCATTGAGAAAAGTGAAAGGAGTTCATTGCAAAAGCCCCTCAGTGGCCTCTTCAAACAGGGAGTTTCTCCCCATAGTCGAGCCAATGCAGCCATCCCTCGTTCCTGTTCATTCATTCATTCATCCATTCGCTCATTCAGCCATCTATGTATTTATTCTTTCATCTGTTCATTCAGCAAGCATATATTATTGTTGTATGCCAGACACTGTGCAGGTGCTGGGGATGCAGAGTCAAAAAGAAAATGGTGCTTGCCCGCAATGAGCTTACATTCCTTTGGGTAGGAAGTAGGAATGGATGTATAGATAATATCAAACATGGACAGAGTAAAGACAAAGTCATTTGGGGAAAGAGGGCACTAATAACCAGGGACAAAGGAATAAGAAAGTCCCGGAGTAAGAGGAGGCCAGTCCACAAGCTGGATCTTGAAGAAACGTGCTCAGGGGCAGGAAGGAATACAAGGTTCAAGCTAGGTAATCGAGGTTAGAATTTTGGCTCTGCCTCTTACTATGTGTGTGAATGTGGGCAGGTTATTTTATTTTACCTCCATGGGCCTCAGTTTCCTCATCTGTAAGGGGAGGAGGTTAGACTATTTGGCTTCTAATGTTCCTTCAAAGACATCCTCTGATGTCCAAAGTGGCTATCTCCTCCTTCCAATGTCTACTCCCGTGGCAGAAGTGGCCTTTCAAAGGTTCTGCCAGCAAAGGACCTGCCCTGGCAGATCCCGCCAAGCACCAGTGGGCTGGCCACTAGGTGATGAATTTTCATCCATAATTGCTCATAAAACCAGCTCTGGCAATGTGGAGGGGCCGCTATCTGTGTCAGAGGAGGGAGCGCCCACACAGATGGAACCACACATGCTGAGGGGGAGGAGGTGGCAAGTAGCTCGTAATCAAGTGAGCAAAGATTGGGAGGAAGGAGGATTGTTTCCTCTGCTTGATTCTATATTTATTTCAACTAGCCCTGTAAACCTGAGATACCAGATTGAGACTGAGGGGGCAGACCTTTCTCCTGACCAGGGAAGACATCCTTTTCCTAAGTCTGGTTGGTTCTGAGCTGCCTGACTTACCCACTTATCTTTGATGACTTTAACCTTGGTTTACTCATCTGATAAATGGAGAGCATTATGCAGCCTCTGATGGGTCCACACAAACCCCCCCATGGGTTTGGCTTCGGGAAATATAGCCTGATTTGGGTGCCACTCAGGGCCTCTGGCTGGCTTATGGTCATAGATTACAAAAGGACCTAAGAGTTCATCCAGTCCAACCTTGGCATTTTATAGATGAAGAGATGAATTGACTTACCCAGGGTCATTCAGAAAATAAGTTGCAGGGTCAGGACTTGAACCCAGGATTCTATAGTTTAGAAAGTTCTTTTGTACCCATCATCTCATTTGAGCCTTATAACAACCCTATGACATGGAAGGAGGACAGGAAATATTATCCCCATTTTTCTGAGAAGGAAACTGAGTCTTTGAGGAAGGAAAGTGACTTGCCCAAGGCCACACAGCTAGTTACTGGTAGCACCAGGACTAAAGTCTAGGTCAAGCGTGGGGAACCTGCCGCCATGTGGCCTTCTAGGTCCTTCAGTGAGGCCTTTTGACCAAGTCCAAGTTTTATAGAACAAATCCTTTTATTGAGGGATTTGTTTTGTGAAGTTTGGATTCAGTCAAAGGGTCGCACTTAAGGACCTAGAGGGCCACGTGTGACTTCGAGACCCGAAGGTTCCCCACCTCTGGTCTAGGTCTTCCAACTCTATCGCTTACTAGCTGTGTGACCTTGGGCAAGTCATTTTGCTTCCTGTAAAACTGTTTCCTCCTCAGAAAAATGAGAAGGCTGGATTAGATTTCTCCAAGGTCCCTTCCAGCTGTAACACTGAGTATTCTAAGATCTCTTCCCCTTCTTCTGTTCCCTGTTCTAAGGTCTCTCCCAGCTCTGAATCCATGCTCCAGGATCCCTTTCAGCTCTGACATTCTCTGCCCTAATGTCCCTTCTAGCTCTGACATTCTTTGCCCTATGGCCCCCTCTAACCCTAGTACTTTGCAATCTATTTCTTGGCTTCTTAGATTTTCACATCAGCAGATAATGGAAAGCCAAATTGCTTGCGTAAATGAGAACTAATAAGAAAATTCCTCCAAAATGTTGAAACATCCTTTTTTTTTAATTAAAAAAAAATAAGATTCCTCTCTCTTCTTCCAGGAAGGCAAAAGCTATTAAGCCTAATGCACATTTGGCAACGGGACAGGCCTAGTGGATTAAGTTTAAGCATCAAGGAGCTGCCCTGGGCAGATTTGTAAACAACCCCTCCCCCTCCCAATAAAGGGCACCGGAATTATCTTTAACACAATGGGGCGGTAAAACTGCTTAAAAATTTACTATCAAAATAAAAACCGTCAGCCATGTAAAGCACGCTGCCGGAAATGAGCTTGGGTTGACATTTGCCAAGCTGCTCCAAGGGTTAAGGGATTATCCAATTCATTTGGTCATCAGAGAAAGAGGAATTGAGCAACCCAGTGCAATTAAACACACCTTTGCCCTCACTGGGAGAGGGAAAAAGATATCATCATTCTGTACAAAATATCAGAGGATGCTCAAAAACACCAGGTCACAAAGCTTCAAACACTTTTAGTCAAAGATTTTTTTTGTTTCTTTGATACCAAAGATGTCACCCACTTGGCACCATAAGAACAGAAACCCTTGCTTTTCTAGTGACCTGTTCTTTGCCCTTCACTCTTCCCTCTCCTCTTCATGGGCCTATGACGACAACCATTCAATCTCTTGAGTGTTTCTTAAACACGAGCTGTATGCAAAGCATTCACGTAGGTCCTGGGGCCTCAAAGACAAAATGCAAAAACAGTCCTTGACCTTGAGAAGCTTATATTCCATTAGAAATTCCTGAGTCTGGCATTTAAACCCCTCCACGATCTGGCTCCCACCTATTATTTCATAGGATTTTTCCCCATGCACTCTCATTCCATTCAAACTGGCCATCTCCACCTCTGTAGCTTTGCACAAAGTGACTGCCTTTGTCTAGAATATACAGTACTCCTTCTTCATTTTCCCCTTCTACAATCCCACTCTACCTTCAACATACAGCTCCACGGTTTCCTCCTATGTGATGTGACACCTTTCTCGAATATAGATAGATACAGATGTATAGATATGTGTGTGTTCAGTTGTTTTCAGTCACATCTGACTCTTCTAGACCCCTTTTGGGGTTTTCTTGGCAAAGATCCTGAAGTGGTTTGTCATTTCCTTCTCCAGCTCATTTTACAGATGAGAAAACTGAGGCAAGCAGGGTAAAGTGACTTGCCCAGGGTCACACAGCTAGTAAGTGTCTGGGGCCAAATTTGAACTCAGGAAGATGAGTTTTCTGACTACAGGCACAGCACTCTATCCAGTGTACCACTTAGCTGCTAAAGATAGATATAGATGTATGGATGGATGGATGTATATATACATATACATACACATATAAATATATACATATATTCATATATGTATATTTAAGTGTGTATGTATATATACACATACATATACATATATTATATATATAATATATGTGTGTGTGTGTGTATGTATATATATATATATATATATATATATATATATATATATATATATAT
>NW_020944469.1:2508521-2516378 GCF_900497805.2 Vombatus ursinus
TATATATATATATATATATATATATATATATATATATATATATATATCATCCCCAGTGCTAATCTCAGTGACTTGCATACAACAGATACTTAACATATGCTTCTTGAATTGAATCAGATTTTATCCGGGGAGGGGGTACAACATGTAAAAAGACAAGGGTAGACACTGTCCTCTGAAGAGCCAGGAAAGCACTAAATAACTAAGGTGGCCAGGGAAGACTTCCTGTACATGAGCTGAGCCTTGAAGGAAACCAGGGATTTTAAGAGACAGACATGAGGAGGGAGTATGTTCTGGGTATGGGGCCCAAACCTCGAGATTCTGGAGGGCCTTGAATGTCATGCAAAGCAGTTTAAATTTTACTCAGTAGACAGTAAGAAGCTACTAAAAAGATTTTTTTAAAAACTTTTGAGAAGAGAACTGACATCAGAAAATGTAAGTACAAGGGAACTGATTCTGGCAGCAATATAAAACCTGGACTGGATTAGGGAGAGAGAAGAGTCAGGTATTGAGACTTGGTGGTAAGGTATTGCAATCTTCTAGGCAAATGATAATAAAATCCTCTTCTAGGGTGATAGAGGGCATCACAAGGGGTGGACTGGAGAGACTTTAGAGGTGGGAGTGGTAGGAGCTGGTAAATGATTGAATGTGAGAGGAAAGGGTCAATGATCACACTGGATTTTGGACACTGGAGAGTGGTGGAATGGTGTGCCACTGGGAGCCAGTTTAAGAGAAATGACAAGGGGCAGCTAGGTGGCGCAGTGGATGGAGCACTGGCCTTGGATTCAGGAGGGCCTGAGTTCAAATCTGGCCACAGACACATAACACTAGCTGTGTGACCCTGGGCAAGTCACTTAACCCCATTGTCTAGCCAAAAAAAAAAAAAAATCTAGTAAAATAAATATATAAATAAAGTTATAAGAAAAATGACCAGGAGTCAGGTTTGGGACATGTTGGATGTGTAAAGGCAGAATGAGTTCCAGGGAACGATGTACTGTAGGCAGTTGGAAATGAAAGGTTTAAAGCTTCGGAGTTGAGTTGAGCTCTAAAGATGGAGACCTGAGAATTACCTGCACAGAGAATACTTGAAGCTCTGGGAGTGAGTATAAAAGATAGACGGCTATGGGAGAGAAGAGAGGGACAGGAGGGGAGATGAGAGGAGAAAGAGGGAAGGGGAGTAGAGAGTAGCCTGCCACGAGGTAGATGATATTGTGCCTAGACTTGATGTTGGCAAGACCAGGCCTGGGTTCTGATCCTGCCTCTATCCATACTAGCTGTGTGGCCCTGGGCAAGTTACTGAACCTCTCTGAGCCTTCGTTTCCTCATCTATCAAACTTTCTTATATTCCCTAGCTCAGAAGCCATAAAGGCATAGTGGCTAGGGAGCTGGACTCCAAGCCATGAAGATTTGGGTTCAAGTCCTGTCTTTGACACACGTGGCTGTTGTGACCCTGAGCAAGTCACCACCTCTCAGTGTTCTAGGCAATTGCAGCGAAGGTCCCGACATTGGTAGAAGGAATTGCCTCGCCTGGGAATTCTGTCTACCGGTGAAACCATAACCCCAGCCCTGATGTCTCTCCTAGTTTGCAGGGTTGGGGGCAGGGCGGTGGGGAGAGGTGTTCAAAGGCGATCGATCATGTACATAAAACTCTCTGGAAATGTTTGCCATCAGGATTAGGACAATGACAAGGTCCAGGAGCGAGGAGGGGCTGCTTGGAACAATTGCTCAGACTTCCAAAGAGAGGAAGACTGGTTGGTGTGGGGGACACATCAAATTTTTTCCAATTCTGGGCTCAGGAACTTGAGTGTACAACTTCGAGAACATTTTGTGATCTGCAGAGAACAGTGCTGTTTCTCAGAATAAATAAAGTATGACCCAGGTCATGCTGTACACAGGCTTTCAAGGTAATAAGCATTTGTACAGGAGAAATAATTGCATCTCATGTGGAGAAATATTTGTGATCACTTATGTCTTTCCAAAAGGAACAGAAAAATAGTTCTGGGAACATTAAAATGGAAAATCTCTGTGACATGACCCCCATTTTTTATCTGTCCCAGTGATTTCATTGGGGCGGGGGATTCAATCAATCAATCAACAAACATTTATTAAGGGTCAGGCCCTGTGCCATTCTCAAAGACAAAAGTGAAGCAATTCCTGACATCACCAGGCTTATGCTCTATTGGAGGAAGACAATGTAGCCGTGTATCACTAGCTACAAAAATCGAATGCCCGGTTATTTGGAGGAGGAGGGCACTAGCAGCCAGGAGGCTCAAGAAAGCCGTCGTGATTGTGGGAGGTGGCACATGAGCTGAGTTTTGAAGAAACATAGGGATTTGAAGAGGCAGAGATTAGGAAGGAGCACATTCCAGCCATGAAAGCCAGACAGTGGAGTCGGGAGATGGAGTATGCTGTGGAAGGAACAGTAAGAAGGCTGGTTTAGGTGGACCAGAGAGTGTTTTGTGAAAGGGAGTGAGACACAGTAAAGCTGAGAAAGTAGGTATGAAACTCTCAGTGGGGAACTAGCCTCCACCAAATATAGGTCTGTAATTTGGCATCTTCCAATTTCCCAGGACTCCCTGGGAGAACTGACACAGGAAGTCACACAACTAGTATGTGGCACAAGGACTTAAACGTAGGTCTTCCTAAGTCCAGTACACTAGGCTGCCTCGTGAAGCAAAAGCAGGGTTAATTACCCCAGTTTCTAAGTTATTTCCTGGCTGTCATTTGCTCAAAAAAATGTAGCTGAAAGGGCAGGCAGCCAATATCTGGAGGCTATGAGCAGGCCTCCCCCCACTCCCAATTCAGGCAGTTCTACAGGTTGTCTGAATTCCCTGCTTAGGGGCACAATCAGAGTTCAGTTTTCCCTTCTGCTCACCCCCCAAAACACACGCACGCACACACACACACACACACACACACACAGACTCAGACACACACGGACACACATGCCCATGCACACACACATCGCTTTTTCACTTTTTCTTTTTACAGTGTATCTGAGACCTTGATGCATTAACCAGGATCAGATGCAGGGAGAAGGGACCAGGCTAGCAGGAACCCCTAAGCTAACTGAAATAGACGAGGAATATACCCTTAAACCCAAGAAAAATGGCCTTTTTCAGGGGTCTAGGAACCTCAAGCAAAACATAGCCCCATAGATGTGCAGATGTGCTGCCCTACCTCATTCTGAGTAGCCCTGGAAGGAGGCTGAGAAAAGTTTATTCTCCATCTGTAAAACATCAGGGTCCTTGTAATTTAACAGCCAACAGGATTTAATTCCCAAACTCAGAGCTTGATTTGGGAAGCCAGGTTTGATTTTTGGCAAAGTTTCTCTTTGCTCATCTGAAAAGATTTCTCAGGGCTTGGGATGTGAAGGGGCTTTTCTTTGCCCACCCGGTCTCTCTGGCACTGCTAGTGACCCCATCTACTGACTCAGGGTGCCAGCCTGGGAGCTGGGTGAAGCAGCTGGCAACAGCTGGTGGTATGAGCCAACGGCTGCTACCAAGTGATGTGGAGGAGAGGACTAGAGGGCAGTAGATTACCACAGAAAAGATACAGAGAGGTGGTAGAAATAGGGAAGGAAAGAGAATGAACATTTATATAGCCCAGTTGAGAAACTGAGGCAAACAGAGGTTAAGTGACAAGAGTCTGAGGCTAGATTTTAACTAGGGTCTTCCTGATTCAAGGCCTAGCACTCTACCCACTGCGCCACCTAGCTGCTGCAAATGAAATGGGTGGCATGGACCTTCAGAGACATGGCTACTAGGGAGGAGCAAGGAAGCTCAGGCTTTTGGCATAATTCTGCTGTCCCTTCCATTAAGTACTCTAATTGTCTCTGTGGATTGTCCCTTTGGTCCAAAGTTCAGTCCACTTGATTGTATAGCATTGTATAGACCAGTCAGCTGGGGGGTCACCAAATTAGGGCTGGAAAGGACCCCAGAGGTCACCAAGTCCAATCCCCTCATCTTACAGATGGAGAAACAGAGACTCAGGGACATAAAGAGACTTGTCCAAAATCATACAGCTAGTTAGTAACAGACCTTCTATTTGAACCCATGCCCTCTGACTCCAAATGGGCTCTTTTCCACTGTACCATACTCCAGATACTTGTTTTGTATTGTATAGATTTCATCTCACTTTGGGAAATAAACTTACTGTTTTAGACTACTCTAACACATAACATCTAATATGGTTTTCGCCCCAGTGCCTGGAACAACAGGCAGACCACTGGGCCCCTGCAGGGCTGTGCTGGGCTGGGAGAATCAGACAATTATGCAGGGTTGGAAGGGAACTCAGAAGACATCCATCTCAACCTCTCCTTGAGCAGGAGTCCCCACTCAAGAACTTCCAGCAAGTGATCTTCCAGTCTCTACTTGGAGACCTCCAGCAAGATGGCAGCCCATTCCACTTTAGGACCATGCCAATTGTTGGGAGGTGTTCTCCTTACATCAAGCAGAAGTCAGCCCCTCAGCTGCTTGCTATTCAGAGACAAGAATGGAGCCATCCTTGTACTCAAGGAGCTTACATTCTCAGAGGAGGTTCTACTAGTGCACAGAGAAGTAAACACAAGATAATCAAAGTGGGGAGAGAGTGCACCATCATATGGGATCAGTCCACAGGGATGGTTGTCGCCCTGCCCCCATATTCTCAGCTGTATTACCTTCCATCTACTCTGAATCTGTCTTGTAGATACATAGTTGTTTACCTATCATCCCCCCCCCCCCCCCGCCGTTAGAACATAAGCTACTTGAGGACAAGGGCTGGTTTTGCTTTTTCTTTGTATCCTCAGCACTTAGCATAGTGCCTGAACATAGTAAACACTTAATAAAAGCTTATTGACTGACTATCTGCCCTGAATTATGAAACTGGCAGCTTAAACTACGTAAGGAAATATGGAAAGACTTAGGTGAAGATATCTCATTTGAAATCAACAGAAATAGATCTTCATATATACTGATGACCCATGAAATTAAGGAGGAGGAACCAGAAAGGAGACCAAACAGAACAAGTCTAATCTTTCTTCGATATGGCAGCCCTTCTGAACACTTGAGGACAACTAGCAGGTTCCCCTTGAATGTTATTTTTCCTCCAGTCCAAATATTCCCAAGTCCTTTGACTGATCCTCATATGACACATAAGGCAGCTAGGTGGCGCTACAGTAGATAAAGCACAGGGCCTAGAGTCAGGAAGACCTGAGTTCAAATTCAGTCTCATACACTTACTAGCTGTGTGACCCTGGGCAAATCACCCTGTTTGCCTCAGTTTCCTCATTTGTAAAATGAGCTGGAGAAGGAAACGTCAAACCACTCCAGTATCTTTGCCAGGAAAACCCCAAATGGGCTCACAAAGAGTCAGATACTACTGAAAATGACTGAACGACAACAACATATGAACTCAAGTCTCTCATGAAGTTACATATTTTGGACTTCCCATAGGGAAAATTATTGACTCAGTATAGAAAATAGGAAGAACAGAAGAAACAGAGAAAGAGAAAAGGAAAGAAGGAAAACGAGAAAGAAAATGGGCCCAAAGTGGTACAATTTCTGATAGTGTGGAAGGAGATGCAGACTCAAATCAACCCATTTGCTTATTTATTGTTCATTCCTTTGGTTCTGCCTTGCAAAAGGCCAAGGGCCTTGGACAAGAGCTTGGCCTTTGTTTTCCACGTTTGTTTTTGTTGGTGGTTATTAAGTTTATTTAAATTTTTTGAAGAAATTGGTGACTAAAAATAGGCTTGAAATATCAAGTATAGACTCAGCCTATTTCCCTCCAACAGACTTTATTAAGCATTTATTATGTCCCCAAGAAAGACAGAAGTAGTGTAAGATAAAGATGGCCGCTGGTCTTAGAGAGTCCAGCGCGATGGAGAAAGTGCTATCCTTGGAGGCAAGAGGCCTAGGTTTGAATCCCAAGTCTATCACTTCCTTGCTATGTGACTTGGCTAAACCCCTCAGCCTCTCTGAGTTTCAGTTTCCTCATCTGTAAAATGGAAATGGTAATACTTGCACTACCAACCTCCAATATGTATTGCAAGCAAAGTGCTTTGCAAGTTAAAAAGTGCTGGAGAAAGATTAATCACTTGGGAAGAGAAAAGATTACCTAACAAAGCCTTCTTGCCTTATAGAGGTCATAGGATTTTAAAGTGACATCTGGGAGGGACTTTAGAGATCATGTAGTCCAATCCTCTCACTTTACAAAGGAAGAAACTGAGGCCCAGAGAGAAGTAACTTGCATAAGGTCATGTAGCTGGTACAACTGGAAGAAGTTGGCTCATTTTTTGCTAATCAAGTAGATCATTTTTGAAAGTTGGAGCCTGGATGTACCCAGATCCAGCCCTAGGATTTTGTCATTAACTATGGTAAATGAGAAGGTTTCACTTTAGAGAAGAAGCTGGATGAGATCAAAGGAAATCTTTCATTTCCAGAAGAAACAGCAAGAAGAAAGGATGAGAAAAAGGGCATAGAGACAAAAATAAATTTGTACAATTGTACAAATACAATTCATCGAAAGAGGATTGGTCTAAGGATTTAGGGTCATTGTTTTAGGCAAGTTCTCTGATATACTTTGCACTGTCCCACCTTGAGATTCTTAATCTGGGGGTTGGGAGTTAGAGCTATAGAAAAAATGTGCTTTCCTTCATATACAAAAATAGAGAAGGAGGAGGATGAAGAAGAGGAAGAGGGAGGAAAAGGAACAGGGAGGAGGAGAAGAAGAAAAGGAGGGGGAAGGAGGAAAGTAAGAGGGAGGAAAAGGAACAGGAGGAGGAGCAGGAGAAAAGAAGAGGAGGAGGAAGAAGAAGAAGAGGAAGGAGAGGGAGGAGGAGGAGGAGGAGGAGGAGAAGAAGAAGAAGAAGAAGAAGAAGAAGAAGAAGAAGAAGAAGAAGAAGAAGAAGAAGAAGACGACTCCCAGAAGTATGGCAGAATCAGATTAAGATGTAAATGGGCAATACCTAACAACATAAATAAAAATACAGTGGAATACAGATAATGCAGGGATTCTTATGTACAGATTAATGGCGCCTGTTTCTATTTGTTTGACACCACTGCACTAGGCAACTCTTGAAGACCTTGAGTTGCATAGCAGAGGCTGATCTGAATTAGTAGAGGGAATTCCCTCACCTGGGAAGGGAGAAGAAGGAAATATGCATTTATTAAGCACCTACTTTGTGCTAGGTACTGTGCTAACCACTTTACAAATATTAACTCATTTGTTCCCTGCATTGATGAAAGCACAGGTCCAGTAAAAAATGACAACATCACCACAAAAGTAACAGATATTTACACAGCATTTTAAAGTCTGCAAAGCACTTTACCACCATGATCACAGTAGAACTTCACAAACCACAGGTGAAGGTTTCTCTAAATCAAAGCAGCCCATTCCCAGTGGGACACCCCTGGTCATTAGGGAGTTTTTCCTCAGGCCAAATCAAAATCTACTTCCCAGTAATAGGGTCATTCTTTTAGAACTGTAAGTTTTCCAAAGTGCCTTCCTCCCAACAGTCTAAGCGCTAGGCAGGTGGTGTAAGAATTATTACATTATCCACATTTTAGAGCTGGGGATTTATCCATCCTTATGGCTCAGAAAGGTGAGCTGACTTGGCCAGGGTCACAGAGTCAGTGAACATCCCAGCTGGGACTCAGGGCCAGGTCTCCTGACTCCAAATCTAACACTCTTTCCTCTGTTCTGCATTGAGGAGTTAGAGGGGGTGGGGGAGCACAGCGGGTGTGCCTCTGTGCAAATTCCCGATCTTTTGCACGCTGGGCTTTATCCATTTAAAAGCACCCCAGAGAGTTCCGTTGCATCTGTTGAACTAAATTCATCTGTCTTTTACCTGTTATTCTAAACCAAATTATAGTGTAA
>NW_020944469.1:2516778-2738114 GCF_900497805.2 Vombatus ursinus
TTTTTTTTTTCTGTTAGCTGAAAGGTTTCTTTCAGCATACAGGGACAGCACACTTGGCAAGACTTATGGTGGGGGATGCCAGGGAGGGACCAAATGGTTAAAAGGTTTGCAGCTGGAGGAGCAAGGAGGATCATGGGAGCATGGTTAATCCATATGCAGGAGATTTGAGAGCCAAGTGCTGTTTATGGTCTTTATGGTCTTGAATTTTCCAAATAGCACATTGAGGGGCCCCGGGTTGTTCCGGATTAGAGCTGGACTTTTGCCCTCACCCTGGTAGCCCAAGCCCTTCTGCAGAGCTGAATAGTTCCTATACAAGGAACACTTGGCATTTTCCAGTTTGAGTGTTTTCCCCACAATCTAGCATGATCAAATGCTTCTGCAATATTCCAAGCTCCTCAAAGACAAGGGCTGTTTCATTTCTGCCTCTGTATCCCCAGTGCCCAGCCTGGTGCCTGGCACATAGCAGGTACTTAATAAGGGCTTGTTGGATTGGATTGGGTTGCATCTACAAGCTCAGTGATTGATATGAATGTGCCTCTAGATACAGATCACAATCAATCCATCCCTTTGCATCTTGGGTGACTTTTGTCCATATCCTCATAGAAGTCCTATGTAGGAGGTCCACTCAACCTTCCAGAGGACTGCCTCTGAGTCTTTTTACCACTCTGTGGGTCAATACTGTTATAGCTCAATTCCTCTATTGGTATGTCCACTCATTGGCCATTGGGGAAGGGAAGGGAAGAGGAACAAGAATTTATATAGCACCTACTATGTGCCAGGTACTGTGCTAAGAATTGTACAGATATCTCATTTGATTCTCATAACCTTTGGAGGCAGATGCTATTATTATCCCCATTTGACAGTGAGAAAACTGAGCCAATTAGAGGTTAAATGACTTGCCCAGAGTCAAAAAGCATATGTGTTAACTTCTGATGCCAATCCCAGGTCCACTCCCTATCCCTATGGATAAATAAATATATTTGGCCTAGATTTGGGTTTTCTTCAATGAACATGGAACCTCGTATGGAAATTCCCTTCGCTGATGCAGTAACTTCCAGTCCGAGGCAGAGGCATCAAACGTATGACCACAGACCACATGAAAACCTACATCACTCCCCCAAGTTCAGTATGGACCAGATTAAAATGTAATTGGGAAATACTGAACAAAATAAATACAAATACAATAAAACAAATATAATATCACATTTTAAGACTAAGTTCATCTTGTGCCCCATGGGGATCCTTCTGTACAGGTTAATGGCCCCCATTTCTATTTGAATTGGACACCACTGGTCTTAGAGAATTGCCTGGGACACTGAGAGATCATGTGACTTTCTCAGGGTCACACAGCCAGCACATGTCAGAGACAGGTCTTGAGCCCAGGTCCCCTCACCCCCAGGCCATGCTTCCCTTTATGCCCTAGACTCTGCCCAGAACAAGGGACAAGGTGAGTCAGAAGATTGAAGAGTAAGACACTTCTCCAAGGGCCTGGCATTTCATCAGTGTGGGCTCGGTGTGGGTACTCCCTCCCTTGGCACATATCATACCCTCCTGATGCCTTAGTAGATTATTTTCATGAATTGCTGGGCAGGGGTAGGGGAGAGGAATGACCTTCTGGTGTTGAGCCTCTTTGAGTCTAACAAGGCTGGCTCCTGGTCTGTTGCTAGAACCTTCTAGAAGCCTTTCCAGCTTGGTTGAAGCTACCAGAGTTTATGCTTCCCGGCCATATCCTTCAAGAACGTATCTTGAAGGAGGAGGTAGGTCTCCTCCCCGTTACCATGAAGCATCAGGGGAGGAGTTTAGTGGAGGCAGAGATTCACTTACTCTGTTAAAAAATGGATTGGGTGCCCAAAACCAGAACCTAGAATTTGCTATGCTGCCAGGCTCTCATCTCTAGCATCCAAACAAGAGGTAAGCCATTTTAATAGAACCATCTAAGCCAGCTAGTGGTGTTTCTTTGGTGTTTATCCAACAGCAAAGATGAATTAATACTTGACCCCATTCAGGCACTGAACTCTGTCCCTGTGAACTCTGTTCTGGATTGTGCCCACTGATCTGCTCTGCTTGGGTGGCATCTGGCCAGTCCTGGTTCTGGCCTCACACAAGGCAAGAAGAAAGAAGCATTAGGTCAGTTTCCACCTTCCCCACCTAGGCTTCCATTTCCAACCAAAATTCAAATCACAGAATTTCCAAGCTGGAAAAGGACTTCAAAGTCCCTCTCTCTGATCCAGGCAGTCCTCAAACAGCACTTGCCCCCATACCATTCTGAGCAAGTGGTCAGTGGCTGGATGGAGAGCTCACTACCTCCTGAGGCTGCCCATTCAACATTTGGACAGCTACATTGGGAAGCCTTCTTCTTACCACAAGGCTTAATTTGCCTCTTTTCAACTTCTCCCCATTGTCCCTAGTTCTGACCCTAGTCCTGTCAAATAGGCCTTGGCTAATTCCTCTTTCGTAGCGCTTCAAGTACTAGAAGACAGCTATAATGTCCACCCCAAGTCTTCTTTTCTCTGGTTGTAGCATTCCTGGTTCTTTCACTTGATGTATAACCTGGCACAAGTCACTTAACATTTCTAAGGCTCAGTTTCCTCATCTGTAAAAGAAAGGGGTTGAGATATGTGGTCTCTGAGGGTGCCTTCCAGCTCTTGATCTATCATTTTATGTGCAACCTCGGACAAGTGATCACCACCCTGGAGCTCAGTTTCCTTATCTGTAAAGGGAGGGTGTTTAGATAGACAGCCTCTGAGATGCTTTCTAGCTCCTCTTGTGGGATAGTCTCCAGGCCTCTCGCCATCCTGCTCACCCTCCCCTGGGTGGGCTCAAGTTTGTCAATGGCTTTCCTAAAATGTGTGGCCTAGAACTGACCACAGTTGGCCAGATGTGGCCAGACCAGGATGGCCCCTCCTCGGTAAACAGTCAAAGACATCCGGCCTCTCCAGACCTGGCTTCATGTTTGCTCAGTGGCTTGGGGGTCCTCTTTTGCCCCCTTTGCTGGACGTTTCTCTTAGGGTCATCAGATTTAGAAAAGAGCTTTTGTCTAGCTTGGCCTCCCCCCCCAAGGGTTTTCTGCACATCCACTTAGCAAGCACCTGCTATGTACCCATTCCTGGGCCATGTGCTGGGGAATTCAAGACAGAGAGGAGTTTGTGTTTTACCAGCTAGACTTGGCCCAGTTGGGTGTTGCCCACCCTTTCTCTCATGCCTTTTTCCTCCTCCCAGACCCACTCCCCTAATGTCATCTTCCCAGGGGTGGTAAAATCTCTTACTGAGCTTCCCCAAGTGGGCCTATCACCCTAGTATCACAATGGTGATAGGATAACTGACATCTAGGCAACCTTAATAATAAATGCTTGCTGACTTGACTTAACCTCATAACAACCCTAGGAGGTAAGGGCTACAGTTCTTGTCCCTATTCAATATTGGGAAACTGAGTCTTAGAGAATTACATTGACTTGCCCGGGATCACATAGTAGCAAGTGTCTGAGGCAAGGTTAAAAGTCAGGTCTGAAGCCAAGTCCCTCTCCCAGCCACTCTCCCAGCTCCGCTAGGCTGTCTCTCACTACTCTTCCCTGCCCTTTTCTCTCCCCAGCCTTGGATCCCATGGTCTCAGGGTCCTGATCTCTGCTTTCTAAGGTGAAATTCTTGGGGGCCTCCTGGTGACACAAAGCCTTAACCCAAATAAATGACTCTTTAATGGTAGGATTTCCAGACAAGTAGGGGAGATATTTGTGGGCATGAGGACCTTTTGGTGACCCTCCAATCAAGCCATACAGACTACTGCCTATTCTGTTTGCACGTCAGGCTGGGAATATTTGGGGTACAAAATGTATATTGTGACACAGCTGTACTGACAGGCTGCTAGGCATTAATCCACTCAATCAACAGGCAGTGAAACAGCTGTGGTCGTGAGAACTTCCTCTTAAGAAGATTCCTGACTGAGAAAACACATTTGTTGCCCTCCAGTCACAATGAGAGTTTGGGGGGGGGGCTACGGGATTCTTTTACAGTAGATCCAAGTAGCTGAGGGCCTTGTGAGTCACAAGGGATCCTCCAGCTGCCCCATGTTTGAGGACTTTACCTGTTGTCTCACCCTTCCCTAGGCACTCTCTAACCCCAAGCAGACTCCCAGAGGCAAGAGGAATTCTCTCCTCCATGTTACCCAACCTGTCCCACACTACCTCCCCTAGCCCCCTTCCATCAGAACTCTATGTGTCCATGACTGCAGAATGCAAAGGATGCAAGTATCCTGCCTGCTGGACCTGGAGTCAGGAGACCTGGCTGCCAATCCTGCCTCTGCTGGGGGAGGCAGCTGGAGAGCTTAATTCTATGATCCTTTGTTTCCCAACATGGAAACTTGGGATGTAGAGCTAGGAAGGACCTCAGAGATCATCTGAGTTTTTAGCTGAAGAAAATGAGGCCCAGAGAGATGACATAACTTAGCCAAGGTGCAGAGCTTGAATTGGAATTCAGGTGTGTCTTGAATCCAAGTCTAGTGCTCTCCTAAAGACATTGGCTCCCCTTTCTGAGCCTCAGTTTTCTCATCTGTAGAATGGGGATACTAATACACAACTTTCCTCCCAGGATGGTAGTGAGGAAATGAGGTAGGTGGCAGCTAGGTGGTGGAGTGATTAGAGCACTCCACCTGGAATGAGGAAGTTACTATTGTTGAGTGGATTTTCAGTGGTGTCCAACTCCTTGTGACCCCATTTAGGGTTTTCTTAACAAAGATACTGGAATGGTTATCCATTTCCTTCTCCAGACCATTTTACAGATGAGGAAACTGAGGCAAACAGGACTATGTGACTTGCCCAGGGTCACCCAACTAGTTAGTATCTGATATCAGATTTGAACTCAAGAAAATGAGTATTTCTGATTCCAGGCCTGTCACTCTATCCACTGCAGCGCCACCTAGCTGCCCTTGAAGGAATCTAGAGATTCTATAAATCAGAGCTAAGGAGTGAGTGCTGTCCCGGTTCAGCCTATGCAAACACATGGAGGCAAGAGATTATGTACCCAGGATGGGGAATGGCATGAAGGCCACTTGGGCTGGAACGCAGAGTGCCCAAAGTACAGCAAGGCTAGAGCCAGAGTGGAAAGGGTTGTAAAATGCCAGGTTAAGGGACCTCCTGCTGCACAACCACTGGGTTGCATCTCCTTCTCCCAGGGGTGTTTGCAGAGAATGAACCAGGCCATGATGCAGCTATAGCAGGCAGGGTGTAGATCTGCCCAGATGAAGCTCCCTGGCTCAGTGGATGTTATCTTTTCTTTCCTAGGCTTCAGAAGGGGCGCCAGAAAATGTGGAGACCCGCCCATTGTTCCTCTTCTGAAAGTGAGCATCTTTGAGCAGATGACATAGACGGTCCCCCTGTTAGCCGTCAGCTCCAGGTTTCCTTTCCTATTCCCCACATTAATGTATTTGAAAGAAGGAACATGCAGAGGGAAATGCATTGCATTCTGAGGAGGAAAATTCAAGCCCATTACTGAAGGCCTGATGATGCAACCAACAGAACTGGTATGTATGGGGCCCTGGATTGAGCAGTGGGAACTGGGTTAGCTCAAGTCTTAGGTCATCAGTGGCTCACTGATGCCCCAGAGTTGGAGGAACCGAGCAGGGGGCAGCATTTGGAGGAGGCATTGTCAACCCATTTTTGTGAGAAAGTGTTTTTATAAATGTGATCTGAGGATACCAAATACTTTCCATGAGTGTAATCAGGCCTCTGGGATTGAGACAGAGAGAGAGAAAGAGAGAGACAGAGACAGAGACAGAGACAGAGAGACAGAGAGACAGAGAGAGACAGAGACAAAGACAGAGACAGAGACAGAGAGAAACAGAGAGAGAGTCTGTTTTGGCCATCTAATTCAACTGAGCAATATTACAATACCTTATGAATTCTGGAAGTTGGATCAGAATGTTACAGACAAGCATATTTAGTCAATTCTCTGATTTTACAGAGGAAGAAATTATGAGGCCAGGGCAACCGGGACTCTGTCCCAGGCTGCTGAATTTCGAGGGTACTGATAGCAGATATAGTCACAGAACCAGAGCATCACAGAATCTGAGGACTGGAAGGGACTGGTGGCCATTTAGTCCCACCCATGATGAAAGGAATACCTGATATGAGATACTTGACAAGAGGTCATCTATTCTTCTTGATCGAGGGGGAGCCCCCATCTCTTAAGGTGATCCATTCTCCTTAGGAAGAACTCATATTGCTAGGGAGTATTTCCTGACGTTAAGCCTAAATTTTCCACTGTAACTTCTTCCCATCAATCCTGATTCTGAATCCTACAAACAGAACAAGTCTAATCTAAATGAAGCTGGCTTTCACGCCCCCCCCCCGAATTTCTCATTATCAGGCTAAACATCCTTAGTTTCTTTCACTTATCTTCTGTTCAAGACCTTTCACCATCGTGGTTGAATTTAGCCGAAAGTTAGCAAGAATAATCAGTTGGGGTAGGAGGCTAGCGGACTATGGGCTGGGGTGTTCTTCCTTCTTCCTCCACCTCACATTATTCAGCCAAGGCTTTGGGCCACTTGCCCTGGACACAGCTTGTCCTGGGGCCCCAGATGTGAAAATTTCCCGTTTTAGCTCTGTTTTGATCATTTCCAAAATCCAAGAATGAACATTTGCCATTATTGAGGCCTTGAAAATAGTTCCCAAGAAGAATAACATTGAAGGCCCATTGAACCCAACCTCCTTATTTGTAGATGGGGAAACTGAGGTTGGAAAAGTGACATTCCCAGGGTACCACAACTAATGTGTCTGAGGCAAGATTTGAACTCGGGTCTAGCATTCTATTCACTCCAACATATAGGATTTAAAGTTATAACAGAGGCCTGAGATGGAATTTAGCCTAACCTCCTCAGTTAAAAGCAACTGATTTTTGGTCACACAACTAGTGAATGATTGAATTGAGATTTGAACCAAGCGCTCTCTCCCTGACACCAGACTGCATGTTTGGAGAAATGGAAGCATGACTAGAATAACAGTGATGCACTCCTCCCTCTCCCCACCCTGGTCCTTAATCCTTGCTCAGTCCTTAAGAGGACACATTCATGCGGCTACCTTTCCATTTTCGCATATCTATTTGAAAAAAAAAAAAACTTCATATTTTACAGGCTCCCCTCATACAAGGTAAAGACCAGAGAGATTTTGTGGGGGAGGGGGAAAGGCCAAAGGGAGGGTGTTGTGACCTCTCTCAGACGATGAGCTTGCCTCCTGGGGAAATCCCCTTCCCCTCTCTGCTGAAGGGGTTTTCCTTGGGTGGGTATTTGCTGCTGCTTGTGGGCTATATGAATGGAGTAGGCGGCAAGGTTGTGGCCACAATCTAAGAGTGAGGGGGTTCATGCAAGGCAAAAGACCTGGGCTGCATAGAAAAAAAGAAGAGCTGAGAAACTGTGCCAGGGAGGAAGCAGCAGGATGGTCTGCATGTGGGGGAGGCTGTGGGGAAGGGGAGTCAAAGATGATTTCATGGTTTCCAGCCTGGGGGACTGCGAAGGCAGTGTTAGCACTGATGATAGAGCAGGGCGGGGAAAGCTATCTTAGGTTAGTCTGAAATAAACTTTGTTTTGGCTTTCTGGTTATCCATTTTCACTTCTTTGAAAGTGACTTGGATAAATATTCTTAGAACCCAACGTCCATCTTGGCCTAATCAATAGATTAGATTGGTTTGATGGTCTCCAAGCCAAGAACATACTCAGATGGGAGATGGTGGAGCTGATTGCAATCTTCATAATTACCAGGAGGGCAGCCTAGCACAGTGGGAAAAACACTGGATTTGTAGGCAGAAGACCAGAGTTAGTCCCAGCTCAACCATTTACTAGATGTGTGACTCCAAGCAAGATCTTTCCTCTTCTCTCCAAACTTCAGTTTCCTCTTTTGTAAAATGAAAGTTGAACTCAGTGACCTTTAAGAGTCCTTCCAGCTCTGACGTTTTGTCGTGTGTAATCGTTTGGTGACCACCTATCAGAAACACTAAGGCAGTCAATCTGACCCTAACTTTGGCAAACTAGTGGCATCCTAGAAATTCTGCTTCAGCAGCCCAGCTAGCTCCCAAGAGCCTTCTCTACCACCATAGGTGTTATTTGTGTTCCTGTAGCTGGAAAATGTAGGGATCCACAAGCCAATAAAACTCACTTTCTGTACTGGTACCATTTTGGCATGAGAAACACATTCCCATTTCCATTTTCCCCAGAATACACTTAGTGGAAGGAATTTTGGTGGGAGGGGCAGTAATCTGGGACAACTCATTCAAGTTGAAGATTTAAGAGGCTGGATTAGCCATCTTCTCCTAGTTACAGGGGTCTTCAGTTTTTTGTGTGTCATGGATCCCTTTGTCAATCTGGTGAAGTCTATAGACCCCTTCTCAGAATAAGATTTTTTAGATGTATAAAATAAAATACATAGAATTACAAAGGAAACTGATTATACTGAAATGCCATTCTCAAAATATTAAAAAAAAATCATGGATTACAGGTTAAAAGCATCTGTCCTAAAACCATCTTGAGAGGCCACAGGGTCTAGTGGACAGAATGCTAGATTTGGTGTTAGGAAGTTCTGGGCTCGTTCGGATTTGTTTGCTTGTTGTCTCCCACGTTAGACTTTGAGCCCCTTGAGGGCAGGGACTGTCTTTTGCCTTTCTTTGTATTCACAGCATTTAGCACAGTGCCTGGCACATAAAAGGCAGTTAATAAATGCTTATTGACTAACTGATTCAAGGCCCCCATCAGACACTTACTACTAGCTGTGTGACCCTGGGCAAGTCTCTTAATCTCTCCTGGCCTCAGTTTCTCACCTGTAAAATGAAGGGGGTTTATTCAGTGACCTCTAAGGTGCCTTCTAGCTCTCCATCTGTGGTCCTATGCTCCTGTTCTTTGGCTGGGCAACCAGGCCAGGTTTCTGTCTGGGGGAAGAGAGAAGGTACTGAACAATGAAGCTAAACAATGGGGAGATTCAGCTGCCCGGGGCCAATGTTGCCTCCATCAGTCTCCGGCCTCAACTCTCTCCTCCCCTGGGATTGGTTAAGTCATCTTTGGGTCATCGTACTGTTCTCTTGGCCCATCCTCTGGCTAGGCAAGGAGTCACTTCCTTTTATGGAGAGCAGCCCAACCCTGATCAAAGCCCTACTCTGGCTTCGAGGTGGTTTCTGTTAGTTCTTTTTAAAAATTCTATATGTTTTTACTTTTATTTTCTCTGCTCTGTCTTGGAGGTCCATGAAGGAAGTATCAATTCAAATACATTGTGACTATATATGTGTATGTATATATATATATATATGTATACACATTCTGAAGAGTCAAGAATGATTTTAAGTTCACTACTCTCTCCTCCCCCCACATTAGTGGAAGGGGATTACCCTTCTGATTTTGCAGAATAGGGGTAGTTAAGTTATATGTGCAATGAAGTCGTTCACTTTCTTTGTTGTTGTTCAGTCATTTAGTTTCAGTTATGTCCAACTCTTCATGACCCCATTTGGGGTTTTATTGGCAAAGGTACTGGAGTGGTTTGCCATTTCCTTCTCCAGATCATTTTACAGATGAAGAAACTGAGGCAAACAGGGTGAAGTGACTTGCCCAAGGTCACATACGGTTAGGAAGTGTCTGAGGCCAAGTTCGAACTCAGGAAGATGAGTCTTCCTGACACCAGGCCCGGTACTCTATCTACTGCGCCACCTATATGCCTGTTCAATTTCTAGTTAGATTCAAAAATACAAAGACCTGCTTGGAGCAGGCGGGAAACCACTTTGAAAGGGAGATTTTCCCTATATCTATTTTAAAATTTTTGCATTTTCATTCCCAATCACTCAAAGCAAGGCCTACCTGGGTTCAAATCCCATCTCTGCTACTTTGTGACCTTGGGTGAGCTACCTAAATCTGTCTGGCCTCAGTTTCTTTCTGTGTGAAGTGAAGGGGTTGGACTGGGTGACTGAGTTCTCCTCAGCTCAAAATTCTCTGATCCTAGAAGTGGGCCCACTGGGATGTCCAACTAGAAGCTCCTGGGAGGGGCCCTAATTAGTCCAATGGCATGGGGGCCAGGTCTGTGTTTATTTTTATCCCTTGGCAGATAACCATTGAGGAAAAGCAAATTTCCCAGTTAAAATGACAAGCCTAGTCAGGGAAATCGGAATGTAACCTGCTCACTGGGCGGGAAAGGGGGGAAAAAGACTCAAAAAAGGTGGCCTCTATCATGGCCCAAGGCCTCCCAAAGGCAGACAACCAGTGATTAAAACAACAGCTGGGAAGTTGCTAAATAAAGTGCAATCATGGGGTTTTACAAGAGGAATGACCTTCAAGCTGGCGACGGAGGTGCCTTTCACACTGAATACTTCTCAGGCCTAAGAATACACCGAGCTCCAAGCCTGGCGCTTGGCTATTGTCTGATGGAGAACAAAGACAACTACTCAGAGGTCTGGCCACTCCAAGGAGAAGTTCTGCTCATTAAACATTAAAAAAAAAAAGGAAGTTAAGGTAGTGCTATTATACCCAGGGTACTGCGTTGGTCCTCAGTTAGATAAGAGAGTCCCCCAGTGCATGCTGGTTCCTCTTTTGAAAAGATCACTGAACATAAGTGACTTTGGTCCAGAAAGACACAGAGAAGCTGGAAATATTGCTGGAGTCATCCTCAGTAGCAATAATAATAATAATAATGATAAAATTATAATAATAACAATAATAGCTAGTATTTATAGAGTGCTTTATGGTTTGCAAAGCACTTTCTATAGCTTATCTCATTACCTCCTCATGACAACCCTAAGAGGCAGGTGCTATTATTATCCCAATTTTATAGATGAGGAAACTGAGGCTGGGAAAATTTAGGTGACTAGCTCAGGGTTGCACAACTAAGTGCGAGAGGCAAGATTTCCACTCAGGTCTTTCTGAGTCCAAGTTCAGCACTCTATCCACTATGCCGTCTCGATATCTTGATTGGTTTCAAATATCGACACTCATTGCTTCTCATAGTCAGGCTTCTTCTAGTCTCTCTGTTCAGTTCCTGGTTGGGTGGAAGATGTCACTGTGTCCCTGCCAATTCCTAAGGTCCCCTCTTTGGGAACAGCTGAGTATGATGGCTCAAGGGCCCCACAGAAAAGACAAGGGTGGCTTAGATTTTTGCTTTTCTCAGCTAACTCCTCCACCTCAAAATGGACAGGAGGAATGACAGACATGGACAAAAGGGGAAGATACATTTCTACTTTTGGAGCCAACTGGACAGAAGCCAATGCCTTGTACCCGATGGGTTAGCCTTTCTCCTGACCTTGAGTCTAAATAATATCCAGTGACAGCTGTCCCCCTCTGGTGCCTCTGTATGGCATGGAGAGCAGCCTGGGCCCTTGAAGGCCATGCCAAGGGAGGGCAAGCTCAGGCAGGTCCTACTAAGTTGGAAAGGCTTCGAGTACAGGCCAGTGACAGACTGGTCATCTTTTGCCCAGCCTGGCAAAGTGCGCAACGCCTCGGCACCAAGTTGGCTACAGTGGGGACAGGACCTTTGCCACTGTTTGTCTTGAAGTCTGCCCATAAGTGTTCAAGGAGAAGGGCTAACGGTTGATGCCTACCCTGTATCTAGGAAGGTGGTCTATTAAAGCATGGAAAAGTTGTAAGGAGCAATTGGAAGAGAGAGTCCCCACACCAAGAAAATAATGGCTCCTGATGGCTTGAAGCAAGGGTTCCAGTGGTGCAGTGGCAAGAGGGTCAGTTTGGGACTCAGAGGACCTAAGTTCAAATCCCAGCTCAGCCACATGCTGCTTGTATGTCGCTGGACAAATCACTCTGCCTCAGCTTCCTCATCTGTAAAATGAGCAAGTTCAATTGAGGTCCCTCCAGCTCTAACACTATGATCCTATGGTGTATACAGAGCAGCAAGCTGTTGTCTTTGGGAAACTTGGGGAAAACATGGGCCTAGTGGGTGGTACCCAGTGCCCAATTTCCAGAGCCTGAGTGGGCCCTGGGATATTCAATCCCTTCCCCAGAGCAAGACTTCCTGAGGGCTGCAGATGGCTGCATCTTCTAGCCCCAGAGCCCACGAGGTACTGAGAAGAAGAGACGGGCTCCATTGGTCCAGTCATTCCCTACTTGCCCAAGACACTTTTTGGCGACATCTGCTAGGGATACAAATCCAATAAATGAAATAGTTCTTGCCCCATCCTAATGGGAAAGACGAGTACACATATAAGTATATACAGAATAAATCCAAATATAGACAAAGAAGTTAAGTGCAAGGTGGTTTGGGAGCGAGGGCAGTAGCAGGTGGGAGGGATCAGGAAAAGGCTTCATGTAGAAAATGGTGGTGCCTGAGTTACATCTTCAAGGAGAAGCTGAAGAGGGTGGGTAGGCTGAATAGTACTAGAAGACGCACCCAGCCAGTCTTTCCATGCCCAGAGCAGCTTTGGTGCCAGTGGAGAGAGCATTTGACTTGGAGTTGGAAAATCTGAGTTCAAACCCTACTTCTAACACTTACTCCCTCTGGAACTTCAGGCAAGTCACTTCTACCTCTCTGGGCCTCAGTTTTCTCATCTGTAAAATGAGGTGTGTGTGTGTGTGTGTGTGTGTGTGTGTGTGTGTGTGTGGTAGACTAGATATCTTCTGAGGTCCCTTCTAGATTTAGACTTATGAGCCTCTGGACCACTGGTCCCAGAAGTGCCTGGCCAGTGGCTTCCTAACAAGAAAGGGCCCACGTCTTCTTGGTACTCTCCACTCTTGGCACTGCCATTGAGTAGTATGTAAGCGACCAACCGGGCTGCCTACCAATAACGGGTGGTTAGTCATAGGACTCAGCTAGCTTCAGCTCTGGTTACTCAGAGGTCTCAATGATGCGGAAGATTTCTCCAAGAGCCAAAAGATGCCATTAGCAGGCACTTGGTTCCTAGAGTCAACCAGGGTTTAGTAGTAAGATCTCTGGTTCAGAATCAGAAGACCTGGGTTCTAGTGCTGACAAGCTGGTTAGAGCTGGTAAGCTGTTCACCCACCTTTCTCTCCTTAAGCCTCAATTTCCCTAGATTGAGGCAGCTGTGGTATAATAGAAAGGACATTGGTTTTGGAATTAGGAACCCAGAGTTGGAATCCCCTCCCATCTCTGCTACTTACTCTCTGTGTGACCTTGGGAAATCTGCTTCCCCTCCTTGGGTCTCAAGTTCCCCATTTGTAAAAATGAAAGCATTGGATTAGAAAACCTCCACTGTCCCTTCCAGCTTTAATATTCACTTTCCTTGGCAGCAAATGAGCTGACCCTTTAGAACCAGGGTGCTTTGAGAAGGGGCACTTGAGGCTTGGAGTCCTGTCTCATAATGGGGCCCGCCCATGCCTGAACAAGAATCCCCTCACATCATAGCAACAAATAGTCAGCCAGTCTTGGCCTAAAGACCTGCGGGGAAGCCCCCCCACCCAAATCTTTAGGCATCCTGTTTCCTGTTGGCACAGCTCTTCTTGTTAGGAAGTTTTCTCTCACATCATACCTAGATCTGCTTCTCTTCAGATTCTACTCATTGATCCTTTTTCTGCCCTCTGGGACCAAATGGAACAAACATAGCCCCTCTTCCACATGACCGTCCTTCATATCTATGAAGACAGTACTCGTCTTCCCTCATCCCACCCAAGTCTTCTCTTCCTGAGGCCTTCCACCAACTCTTACATGGCCTAGGCTCAAGGTCTTTCCCCTTCCTGGTTGCCCTCCCTGGATGCTCTCCAGAGCATCAATGTCCCTCCTAGGCTGTGGCACCCAGAGTTGAAGCCAGCCCTCCAGCTGTGGTCTGCCCAGAGCAGCAGAAGACAGCCGGACCATCAGCCTGGACACTGAGCCTCTCGGAATGCAGCCCAAGGGGGCATTAGCATTTTTGGCTGCCACCCTCACACTGTTGACTCAACGAGCCAGCCTAGGGCTGGCATCTGTTCCTCTGGGTGAATGTAAGGCCCTGTGTTTCCTCTCTCGGGGTATTTGCATTTCAAGGCTGTCTCATGGAATGAATGGCTTTGTCCCCAGGTAAAAAAAAATTCAAGCCTCAGTGAACAGGTGGAGGGAGGCATGAGAGAGGGGACAAGAGGGGCTTTGGGGCCCCTGAAATCCCACCAGGAGACAGCTGCCTGATCTGCCTCATTCTCAAGCTGGCTCTTGGAGAAGAACACCAAAGACTGCTTCCATTGTTGGGGTTTTTGCCTCATCTCCTCTGCCCTTTTAGCTCCCAGCTCCAGTGTTCCAGCTTATTTCTTCCAACCCTGAGACCTGCAGCCAGAATGTAGGGCCCAGAGCACTGGACCTGTCCTCAGGAGGCCCGGCTTCTAATCTCACTTCTTATTTATTAGCCAGGTGATTACCAGCAAATTATTTTACCTCTCAAAGCCTCAGTGTCCTCGTCCGTCAAATTCGGGTAGTTAACACCAGGTCTGAAGACCCAGGAGCAGGCATCGGATGTGGTGAATAACTGTAAACTTGACCAAGACCCTGAAAAAGACAGTGGTCTTCTGTGGGCATGAGTTTGCTACTGTGTTCATTGTGATGGGCATCGGTGTAGAGTGAAAAGCACCTTGGACAAAAGCACAGAAACTTGTGACCTTGGGCAAGTCATTTCTCATTTTGTTCCTCTGTGAAATTGAATTTATCTGTTCTTGGTCTACCAACCCCACAAGCTGGATGGGGAAAAACTGGGCCATATCATGTAAAGTACTAAAGAAATGTCCATTAACACGGCTATTATTTCCAAGGCCCCTTCCAGCTCCAAATCCTCCACTTACCTGAGTGAGGTTCCCACTGAGTAGCAGATGGGTCCTATAACTCCAAGAGTGCAGGCCTCAGAAGGCCTACAGAAAGGTAAAGCCTACCAACAGGGCTCGATTATCTTGGAACCAAGTCTATTTTCTATAAGTGTGAAAGCTCATAACTTCCCCCCACCCCCAGATCCCCCTTCTTGTCCAAACGTTCCAGTCTGGCCCCAAACATAAAGCCAGCATTCAAGAGGGCTGAGGACAGGAAATATGTACACTTTCCCCACTGTAAACAGACCTTGTGATCTTTACATCAGCTTCTCCAAACTGAAAAGGCTGGAATCTTGAAACTTAAAAGGGGCAGACAAGGTGAGCTGTCCTCGAAGAAGAGAGTATTCATTACAAAATTTGGTGTGTATACAACACACACACACACACACACACACACACATACACACACACACATAAGTGCAATGGAGCAAGTCGCTGGGGTTTGAAAATATGGTGTGCCTCGACAAGCAAATATTTAGCTACCTTTAGTATTAATCTATCTACCTCAGTGTCTTATAGGCCGACCTCAGTACTTTCCCTGGCATGTCAGTGATGCGTAAAAAGAGGAGAAAAAAAAAAAAAACTAGTCATGGCAGTGTGATGAAAGGGAAAGGACACTGTCCAGAGAGGCTCTGCTCCTACTTAGTAGCTGTGAGGCTCTAGCCAAGTCCTGTAGGTCTCTTTGGTCTCAGTTTCCCCCTTTGTCAAATAAAGGGAGGTGAACTGGATGGTCTCTAAAATCCCCCCTCCAGCTCTAAGCCATGGCACCTCATCAGTGGAACATAAGCCTTCAATCCTGAGCTGCCTTTGAAGCTTACAGACAGAGGTGCCCCAGGCCCAAAAGAGAAGGTAACCTCCCAAGGCTGCTCAGCTCTACTAGACTGCACCATCCCCAAAGAGGAGAGCCTTGCCATCAAGGTCTTAGGATCGTAGGATTGAGCTCGAAGGGACTTCAGGGGTTATCTAGCTCAACTTGTTTTACAAATAGGGAAACTAAGCCTCAAGGAGGTTAAGCGACTAACCCAAGGTCACACGAGTTGTAAGCATCAAAGGTGGGGTTTGACCCTAGGTCTTCTGACCCCAGAGTCAGTGTGCTTTCCACTCTAGTACAGTGGACTTTCAGGTCCCAGAGCTGAGTTTAGAGGCAATCCGAGAAAATAATCTAAACAGAGCCCTATCTTGTGACTCAGTGATGGGGAATGAGGGCGGGGAGAGGGGGGGCAGGGTCTGTGTAAGAGGAAGCCTCACCATTCTCCTTCCAAACCCACCCCTTGCTTTTTTTTGAGTCCCCTGTCAACTTCTTGGGGGTGACTTTCCAGGAAAACGAGCAGCTTATGGTCAGATTCATGCCAGCGCCAATTTCCAAGTCCCAACAACTTCTGGTGCCCAGTCATGGCAGCCTCCCCAATATCACTTGCTCTGCCATGGTTGGAAAATAGATCCTGCAAGGGTAAGGCAGCCCGGCACCACTTTGCCTAACAATGCCAGACTGAGGAATGACCTCGTCATGGGCTTCAAGTGCAATAAGGCTCATGACACCAAGTGGAGTGGCCAGATGTACTCTTTCTCTCCCGGAGGAGGAGGAGGAGGAGGGAACAAGAGGAAATGGCTTTCGCCTGTAGCCAGTGGAATGTAGATTAGCCACATGGAAGACCTTCCGGTCCGACAAGGGCCGCCTTGACAATACTGTATTGTTTGACCTCCAACTTTTTCGTCCTCTTTCCATTGCTCCATGGGGCCCTAGAGGAGGTGTTAAAAATAATACTGGCTGGGAACCTGCTTGGGTTTGACCATTGGCCCCCAGTTGGGAGGCTTGGGCCGAGAAAGGCAGCACAGACCTGTTTGAACAAACACTGCGATGACCCCGTGAGCGGGGCAGAGCTGGTTAACTCCCAAGGAGGCATGGTCTGGTTAATTGCTTCCCAGGCTGTTTAGGCGCCATCCTGTACACACTGCCTCGGGGCTGTTTTAACTGCTGGAATGGGTTTCCAAGAAAAGATTGTGTGAGCTATCCCTCCCAGGGATCTCGAAAAGGGAAAAAGCTGTGCCCTCCAATCTGTAGAAGTGACCAAGGTTAACGGGCAGCTCTGTCTGAGGTCAAGGGTCAGGACTAAATACTCTCAGAAGGTCTATTCTAGCTCTCTGATTGTGGGATTGCATAGAAGGTGTAGCTCTGGGGATGAATGAAGGATGTTGAATGCTAATCAATCAACAATCCTCTGGCTTTGCTGGGGCATGTGATAGGTAGCTTACTCACAACTGGAAGAGTGACTTTGTTCAGCAAAGCTTATGGGGTGGATTAAGCCCCCTGGCCAGAAAGGTCCCTCTGTTACACTAATTCTTGGCTCAATGAAGCATCAATCCTTCATATCCAAGTGGTATTTCAACTTGATCCAGCAGAGCGTCCATTCAGTATATGCTGCAAAATTATTTTATTACCACATATCTTCATTGGCAAGAGGTGGAAATGGGGCAGACAGCATTAGTTACCCATTTCATTGGGTTTCGAGTCACAGGGTGAATAGGTAAATGGTTAACTCTATTACAAACAGAGGCCTTCCCATGGAAAATTCTCATCCCCACCCCCACTCCTTCATTTCTCCTCTTCAAATTATTCATAGTATGTTAAAGCTGGAAGAAATCCTAGGGATCCCTTGAGCCTTCCTTTGCCACAGAAGGAAAACTGAGGCTCAGAGAAGGTAAAGACTTGTCCAAGGTCAAACAGGAAGTAGCAAAGCCAGCATTCAAACCCAGGGGCCATTGACAGTGTGGGTATGTTGTAGAGGGCATTCTTTGTCAGGCTTGGGTTGGACTCAGTGGCCACTGAGTTGCTGGAATTCGGGCCCTCCAACGTCAGTGCTATCCCTCCTATATCACAGCTGGCTCCCTATTAGCTCTGAAGCAAGAAGGAAAACTCCTTTTGCTATAAAGGAAATTTCCCTAAAGAAAATGTTTATCTTGCCACTCTTACCTCCTCTTACACTTACCTCTTACGTGTACACACACAAACGGAACATAGCCTCGGTCCTGTGTGGCATTCTTCTTTGTAATTTGGGGACATCATGCCAAGATTTTTAAGGAAAGAAAGCAAAACAAGAGGGCAGAGTTGGCCAAACAGTAGATCGGCACATGCTGGCCAATTCCAAAGCCTTCCTGGAGCAATCCCCAAGACAGATGCTGATGCCACAGATCTCTTTCCGCCAGGTCGAGCTTTGCCATGATTCTCACATCCAGGATGCTAGTCCCCCACTCTTCTCAGAGACTTTACTGACACCCTCTTTCTGCTCCCTCAAGATGATCCTAATCAACCTCCTTGACAGAAAGAACTGGTCTCATTTTTGTCCCTGTATCCCTAGCACCTAGCTCAGAACCTGGGACCTAATGGGATTGATTGAAAATGAAAAATAGCTTTGTTTTTTCTTTCTTGGCTGAAAATAAAAATTTTTAAATTATGAGCACTTGACAGTCATCAACGAACATGAACATTTCCATTTACAAAAGACTGAAAAAGGACTGCAAAGGAAATTGAATGTACCACGTCCAGTTTGTCTCCATTTTAAGCTTCCACCACATGTAACATGGTAATTCCAGCACTGCCCTCCTTATGTCCCTTCATGGACTTCTCTTCCGTATATTTTGATAACATTTCATTGATGCTCTTTTCTTCCTTTTCTTCTTTGTTTTTAGTCTCATTAGCACTACCCCCACTCCCCAAATACTTTTTTTAAAGGTTTAGAAACCCCCTCAAATAAGCTCCTTGGTTTAGCAGATGAATGGAGTGTTGCTCACTTCTCGGGACCATCTGTTTGAGAATAAAAATACAGGTATTGGGTGGTTTTTCTCTTTCACATTCAGCACGTTCAGTTTCATGCATTTAGAGTTGGAAGAGGCATCAAGTCCAGATGGTGAGATTGAGAAGAGAGAGAAAGTGACCTTCCCAAAGATCCACAGCTAGTGAGTGCCAAGATTCGCACCCAGGCCTGGCACTGTACCCTGGTGCCCCTGAGAAATTAAATTGAGTCCCCAGATACAGGATCCAGCATTTTTCTGTGCTAGTTTGTCCAAGGGAATGCAAGAGTTGACCCAATTCTGCTACTGCTAGAAAACTGTCACTTCCCAGGCAAAGTGAAAAGGAGAACGTGGAAGTCCTGACAGGGATGGCCTTGGCACAGGCAGCTAACCTGTTGGGTTGGGGCAAACAAGCCCTTCACTTTTTCATATCCAGTAGGAGGGTGGGAGAGTGTCCCAATGAGCCAGGGAGTTGTCACGGAATCTCAGAGCTGGATGGAACCTCCAAAGGTCATCGAGTCCAACTCATACCTGAACCAGAATCTTCTCTACTACTCTTTATCGGCCTAGCCTTTCAAATTCTCCAGTTTAGCCCCCATCCATCCATCCATCCATCTTTCAAGTCTTCTCTAGGCAAAACAGCCCCAGTTTCTTCAACTGCTCCTCTATGGCATGGTCTCAAGGCTCAAGCCCTTACGTTTATTCTAAATAAATATCTTGGTTCATTTCGTGAGGGTCGTGGGGGTCACCTCAATTGCTAACAGCTATGCTGGCCTCACAAATAACCAAAAGGTACATTAATGTTTAAGCCAACACATCTTATGTTGGCATGTAGACATCACCTGTGCCTGAGTCCCTGCATCTATAAAACTCCAATATTAATGCCTACTTTCTGACTGCTTTGCCGGGGTCTTGTTGAAGGTTAAACAAAACCATTCATTTTAAGGCACTCAGTAAATAAAGAACTACTTGGTATTTGGGGATGAGGCTAGGCCAAGCCCCTGCTGGGCATAAGGTGAAGAATGACCGGACTCCTGTCTCCTTCCCCCAAAATATTTCTGCTCCCCACACCTAGCTTGTTATGGTGCCTGAAAACCCACCATTCAAGATATTCATTCCTGTAGTAAGAATTTTTCAGACCCTATCAAAATGCAAATTTTTCCTTGGGAGCAAAACCTTTTAACCAGGTAGGAACCAGGCTCTGAAGGAACCCATGGTGGTATAGGGGAAAACATTCCTAATCACGGGTCAGAAACCTGATATTCAAAGCCCTTTGGCACTCAACATTTCAGGGCCTCTAGAAAATGAAGGGGTTAAAGCAGATGAGCTCCTGGGCTCCTTGTGGCTCTAAATCTCTGACCCAATGAATGGGAAGACAGAATTGATATCTAGGGGTGTAGGGTAAGGAGGAAAGGGAAGGTAGAAGACAAGGATAAACTTTGCCAGTTTTGCAGCTTTGATGAAGGGTGCCCTGCTTCAGGAAAACCCATTCTGTTCCTTCCTAACACAGTAGAGAGAGGCTGCCCTAGACCTGGGGGAGAGGCAGCAAGCAGAGCATAGTGGAAATAGTGCTGGACCTAGCTTCAGGAATACCATGGGTTCAGCCCCCAACTGACAGTTACTGTGTGACCACAGACAAGTCAGTTAATCCCCTCAAGCCTCAGTTTCTTCATAAATGAGGACCCTAGAAAAGGGCAAGCATTACACCTGTGCCAGCCTGTCTCCGAGTAGCTATGAAGATCAAATGAGCTAAAGCACATAAAGTGTCTTGCAGTGCCTAAAGCCCTATGTAAATGTCAGCTATTATTACTGCTCAACCTTTCTAATCAGAGCCATCTGTAGGGTATGTCCAATTAGGGTCAGAGGAGAGAGGACACTGTGGCTATTTCAGATAGCTAGGATGACTCCGAGAAGGAGGTAACTCTACCAGCTGGTGCTAAAAATGATCCAAGCCTCTCATGCACACATTCAGGCCATATAGGGAGGAACTTGTCTCCTGGACTAGGGCAGAGTGCTAGGGATCTTAGGAACCACCATTACTAGTCCTGACCTTGAACAGGTCCGTTGACTTCTCTGTCCTTCAGTGTTCCTATCTGTGAGGTGCATGGCCCTGTGACCCAGGCTTTCACCTCAAAGACTTCCAAAGCTTCCTCCAAAGCTCAGCTCAAATATTACCTCCTTTTGGACACCAATTCGGATTCCTACAGTCATTAGTACCCTCTCTCTTCCAGTTTTTAACTAGTTGTCCAAAGACCATTGAATCGTACACGAGTCAAGTTCAGAAAGTTCATTCTGTCCTTGATCATTGGTGAAATTAGGTGTCCAGGGTGACAGATGGTACCTTGGAACCAGGGGTTCCTCGGCTCTTTCAAATGAGGAAGTCACTTAAGGGTCCCAGTTGCAGCCAGGGGCCCAGCTATAGCCCTTGGGTTAATAATCCCATTGAACCAGAGCATAAGTCAATTTAAGTTATACTTTAGAAGGCTTGGGTGAAGAGATCAATAAATATTAATAATTAACAGTCATAACTGCTGACCACAGCTCAGTCTGAACCAGCTTCAGTCCTTGGGGGATTTTTGGCCAGCTTGGCAGGCTGTGTTTTGGTCCATTTTTGTTTTAGTTGCAGAAGCAGCTTTGGATTTATGAGGGAAAACTCTGGAGAGCAAGGGGAAAAAAAATATGCCTCCCTATTTGAATGGGGACGCTTCCTTCAAATCATTATCTCATTCAGGCTGAGTCCCTTACAATGTGGATGCTTTCCTGAGGAAGGAAAGTCTCAAAGAATAGTGGCCCGCCCTAGAAAACCAGCTCCATAGTCTTTTGTCTACCTTAAAGATAGATAAGGGACTGTTTATGTTCACCTTAGCTCCGATGGTGAGGAGAGTTTTCTTTATTCAAAAGTGCTTGGAGTCATAGTTACTCACTGTTAAGTCCCCTTTTCCTTGAAGTAGGTTTACCAGGAGGGTGGGGAGGCAGCATTTGAGGCAGCAGATTTCCTAAGGAGAAGCAACCAGCTCTCCTGGTGTGTAGCCCTTGCAGCACAACTTCTCTCTGAAAAGAAGGGCCCATGTGCATTTTGGAGAACGCTCTCACTGTTACCAGTATATGCATGGTATCCCCAGGATACAGAGACCTACCCTCTACTTTCAAGCACACACTTCACAATGTCTAGGGGAAATGGGAATGTTTCATTCAAAGGGGGAAAGCAAGTCAGAAACCTGTGAATGAGGAATGATGAGTCCCCAAAATCTTGGTAAAATATCTGCATAAAGAGCCCTTCCTCCCCCAAAAGTCCTGTTGGCTTGGGGTTGGAGGGATGGTGGCATCTCTCTCTCTCTCTCTCTCTCTCTCTCCAACTTCTTCAATTCAAATTTCACAGCTCATATCTCTGTGGCCAGGTCAGGGCATGTTTTGTTTTGAAAGCACTTTTGACACCATCTCACCAGTTCGAGATAAAGTCAAAACAGTCAAAGTCCTTTGTTTTCCCCCATCTTGCAACTGCTTGTTCCCCATAAACCTTTCCTATTTTCTTTCTTCTTCAGTCTTTTCTTGTTGCCAGCCTTACCCATCGCTATGAACATCCCTTAAAGTCAATACTTTATTTTCTCAAAACTATTTAAATAGGGAAAAGTGAAGGAGATAGACTACATACATAAACTAGTACAAGAGAAGGGTGCAGGGGATGGGAGCTTCTGGTGGGGTTTTGAGGAGTAGGGTGGAGGGGATGAGACTGGGAAAGGTGAATGAAACCAGAAAGGATATGCGTCTAATCACAGAAGGGGGAACCAATTGCGGGACTGTAGCTGAGAGTACCACAAAGGAGACGGATGTGGAAGGAAATTGGGGGTAGGGTAAAGCATGAGCAAAGAGAAAGAGGCAAGAGTGAGCAAGGCAGATGTCTATGTCTCTAGTGCCCAGCACAGTACTTTTCACTTAGTAGGTGCTTAATAAATGTGTTTAGTGAATGGCAGAGCCTGTTTCGGAACCATTAGGAGCTTGGCTTAACACAGGCAAAGTGGGAATGTGTGGAATAGTGGGAGGTAAGGTTGAATTGGCAGGGTCAGGGCATATGAGGAGGAGACTTGACAGCCAGGCAGAGAGAGGGCTCGCTGAATTAAGCAAGAGGGAACGACTTTTGGTGAGAATATCAAGATGGAAGTGGTGTTTGAGGAAACAAAGTCCTTTGGGAGGGGAAAGACGTAAAGGCTATTCGAGTAATGTGGCAATGCAGTGAGGAGGGCCTGGGCCACCAGGGAGGACAGGTTTGAGAAGGTGACATTTTGAACAAAGAACCAAAGAAGATTGAAGACGTGGAAAGAACACTGGATTAGGAGTTACAAGAGCTGGGTTCTAGTCCTACCTCTGTGGTTTGCTAACTGTGTGACCTTGGGAAAATCATTTGCCCGCTATAAACTTCAGGTCCCTCATTTACAGAATCAGTGGATTGGTACCTTCCAGTTCTAGTATCCCACAATTGACCTGTGTTCCCTTGGAGAACCCTTTTCCTCTTCTACAAATGGTCCTCACAATGATTCCATGTTTTGTTTTGTTTTCTCTTTTCCTTGCAGTGTTGTTCATCACTCCTGGTTTCAAGCCTTAAAGGCTCCGTGTAGAAAGCCCCAGAGAAATGACCTGGACAAGTTAATTTGCTCTGACGCGTGATGGACAGACCCTTCTCCCACTTCCCCAAACCAGTATCCAATATGGTATTTTTCTCCAGTATGATCACAAACAACTCAGTTCTTTTAAGAAACTTGGGGGTCTCCCAGAGAGTCCTAAGAGAGCATCCCACCACTGTACCACATGATAATACCTGCCAAGAGATATCTGTCACCATGTGGGGCTTGGAGGAGTCCTTACGGGATACATTCAGAATCTTACAAAGAGGGAACCAAAAGTTATAATGTCCCAGAAGGCCTTGCCACCATAGCAGCAAGAAGGGAAGCCCATAGATGTTTGTCAGGGGCTCGTACAGACTACACTTTCATATCCATGAATACTGAATGCTAATCCAAGGCAAATGTCCACATAATTCTATGAAAGGTGCCCAAATCATGTACGGGGGCTCAAGCAGAAGCAATGAAAGGAGAACATTATTCTATGCCTTTAGGTTTCCCAACCCATCCATTATCTGTCACTGAACACACTCTGCAGTTGGCAGTGGACTTAGGCGTTGACCGGAGGGAGTCTCTGGAGAGAAACATGAGTAGTAACAATTCATGTACCCTAGCAGATATAGCCAACACAGATTTTCGCTACTTTATTTATGCGGTCACGTACACAGTCATCCTGGTGCCTGGTCTCATAGGAAACATACTAGCTCTCTGGGTTTTCTATGGCTATATGAAAGAAACCAAGCGGGCTGTGATCTTCATGATCAATTTGGCCATCGCAGACTTATTGCAAGTTCTCTCCCTGCCCTTGAGGATCTTTTACTACCTGAATCACAACTGGCCTTTTGGGGAAGGCCTCTGCATGTTTTGCTTCTACCTGAAGTACGTGAACATGTATGCCAGCATCTACTTCTTGGTGTGCATTAGTGTGCGGCGGTTCTGGTTCCTCATGTACCCCTTCCGCTTCACCGACTGCAAGAGGAAGTGCGATCTGTACATCAGCGTAGCTGGCTGGCTCAGCATCTGCCTCGCCTGCCTCCTTTTCCCCTTTCTCCGGACCAACCACGAGAAGGCTAGCAACCGGACCAAGTGCTTTGTGGATCTGCCCACCAGGAACGTGAACTTGGCGCAGTCCATCGTCATGGTGACAGTGGGGGAGCTGGTGGGCTTCATCACCCCTCTCATCATTGTTCTCTACTGTTCCTGGAAGACGGTGCTATCGCTGAAGGAGAAGTATCCAGTGTCCCAGGACCTCGGGGAGAAGAAGAAGGCTCTAAAGATGATCTTAACCTGTGCAGCGGTTTTCTTGATTTGCTTTGCACCCTATCATTTCAGCTTTCCTTTAGATTTCCTGGTCAAAGCCAACAAAATCCAAAGCTGCAGGGCCCAGAAGGTGATTCTGATATTCCACTCGGTGGCCTTGTGCCTGGCGAGTCTGAATTCCTGCCTGGATCCCGTCATCTACTACTTCACCACCAATGAGTTTCGGAGGCGGCTGTCCAGACAAGATTTGCAAGACAGCATCCAACTGCATCACAAAAATTATACGGGCAGCCACACCTCAACAGTGGGGTCGAGCCTATGTTGAAATCTGAATGCTTGTACTGACTGAAAGCTCAAAGATTAAGACAACTTTTCAGCACCCCAACCAGGGAAACTACAGCAACCACACATGTGCTGGGGCCTTCCTGGTTATGTCCTAGCCCGTCCACGTGGGTGCTTTTAGATCCAAGTGTTGGCTTCCATTCAGGGCACAGTACTCTTTCCATCACCAGAGTTGGCCTGGCAACTCGTTACATTGCCCGTCAACTCTCTGTAACCTCTGTGCCGACAATAGCCATTGTTCAATGGCTTGTCATTCATGTCATTCAAGAGTCAGCAGAGGGTGGTTGTGCCATTGGCAGAATGATTTTCTTTTACATCAGAATTGTTTCAAAAGCTTAATTCTACCACATTAGGCCATGAGGCTGTTTGGATTCAAATGCAGTACAATTGTCCAGTTACTCTACCAAACATGGGTGAAGTATAGTATTATATTGGTGGGAAAGGCAGCCTTTACCAAAGTTGACCAAGTGCTGGCCTTGGAGATAGGAAGACCTGGGTTCAAATCCCAACTCTGATACTTTGTGACCCTGGGCAAGTCACTTGCCTTCTCTGACCTCTGGGCTATTCTCTGAGAAGAACATACTAAGTTATAGACAAATCTTAATCTTTGATTGAAATCACAGATTAATACACATGATATTTGTGCTATATTCTGGAAATGGATTATAACCTTTTTTCTATAATTAACTCATATGTTTACTCATTCAAATTTGGGAGCTTGGAGATCTTTGTTTTGTCCCAAACCATTTGCCCCTAACCTGTGAAGTCAGAAGCTCCATACTGCTACTTTAGGAACATGAATCCTGGCCACTGTTTTGGCTTCATAGCACAGGAAGAATCATTGATCCCATTGGAACAGCCAGCCCCAGCCATGCCCCTTGGGGAACTGTGTTCCCCATCTTTACCCCTAGCTCCTGGAAAAGACAAAGCAAGCCCCAAGAAGAAGAGTGCAGAAGATCTGTCTGGGAAGCCTGGGGCCTCCTACAAGATCTTAATGAAGAAGAAGAAGAAGAAGAAGAAGAAGAAGAAGAAGAAGAAGAAGAAGAAGAAGAAGAAGAAGAAGAAGAAGAAGATGATGATGATGATAATGATGATGATGATGATGATGATGACGAGATGCTCTCTGTAACCTGAGAGTTTACAAATCATTGTAACAACCCTGTGAGGTAGGAGGCATGTGAAAAGCAAATACAATTTGAGAACACAAGAGGCTTGTGGGTAAAGAGCAGGGCCACACTCAGGTTTGATTCCCACTCTTAACACTTCTCCAGGTGTGACCCTGGACATGTCTCTGTGTCCTTCTCTGAGGCAAGTCCCTCTCTGAGCTCCCGTTTCCTCATCTGTTAAATGGGGATAATACACTTATAGGACTGGCCTCATAAGGTTGCCATGAGACTCAAATGAGATGATGCATGTAAGGTGCATCCTTTGCAACCTTAAATTCTGTCTGAGTGTTAGCTATCACTAGCTGATATGCTACTTTTCACACCTTTTAAAAAAGAAATGTATATTTATGACATAGGAGAAAATTACTTCCTTAGAATAAGGAAGACCTGGGTTCAACATCTGTCTCAGACCCATCCTGGCTACGTGACTCTGGGCAAGTCACCTCTCAGTGGCCCTAGGGAACTAGATGAGTTCCCCATCTGCATCAATGGAGGGCAATTCCATACCAAGATTTCCCTATACTATTGAAATCACAAGTCTGGATTAAGACATATAGATATATATATATTTATGTATGTATGTATGTATGTATAACATATATATAATGGTAAATATATTCATCATCCAGAAAGACTGTGTAAAGTACCTGAGGGCTAGGTTTCATTGGCAGCACAGGGGATTGTTTGAGACATAGGAATCTATACTCATTAAGGATCATTGAAAAATCAAGTGAAATAGAAAGGAATCCAAGTATGAGACATTCATGAGACCTTTTCTTTAAAAAAGGTTTTATGAATACCTTTTGTTTTTACATCACATTCATCACCACCCCTACCAAGCAAGCCCAGTTTAGCAAAACCAACAAACATACTGATGATGTCTGATAGCGTCCTACAGTATTCTACACACATAGTCCTCCACTTCTGAATGATAGGAGGGAGGTGCATCTTCTCATCTCTTTTCTGGGGCCTAATTTTGCCATTTTGTTTATATAACATTCAGTTTTGTTGTATTCTCTCCATTTACATGATTGTAGTCATTGTGTATACTGTTTGCTTGAGGCCACTTACTTTGCTCTGCATCAGTTCATGTAAGTCTTTTGATGCTTCTCTGAATTCCTCACCTTTGTTATTTCTTATGGCACAGTAATTGTGTACCATGATTTGTGGTGCTGAGAGCACTATGTTTGGCACTGGGGAAGAGCCAAAGTTTAGCTAAGACACAGTCACTGCCCTCACTCATTTGGCTCTGAAGTAGTTTTTTGGGGAGATAAGCCACAAATGCAGATAACGCTAATACACAAAATTGCATAGTAATTAAACGGGAAAGGTGCTAAGTACTGTGTGAGGGCCTGAGGGGGAAGGTAGTTACCAAGTGAAGGGGCTGGGGGAGCACTAGAAGGAAAGGCTATTTGGAGGAGCTGGCCACTGAGTTGCACTTTTAGCTGAGGGATCCCAACAAAAGAGGAAGGTATTACTATAGCTGTCCACTTCTCTTTGAACCTCCTTCCCCATGGGATTTTGAAAACACAGAATGTTTAGAGCTAGAAGGGCTCTGTGAGGTCTTCTTTGAGGCCTTCTTATTTTACAGATGAGGAAACTGAGGCCCCAGAGATGGCAAATGATCATATAGTCAGCAGGTGGCAGAGATAGCAGGTACCCAGGGCTCTCGACTCCCACGTATTCCTCCCACAACTTAGACTATTCCCCTGCATATCAATCTTCTATTGCTCCTTACTTAGTATGGCTCTTGAGGCCTTCTACAACCTGGCCCAATTTCCTCTTAAAGAAGTGAACTGGCCTGGAGTTGGGAGAGCTTTGGACTTCTGATACTCACTAACTGTATAACTATGGGCAAGTTCCCCTCTGTGAATAACAACAGCAACAACAACGATAAAGGAGATAATGGTTATGAAGTGCTTTGCAAACCTGACAGCCTTCTATTGATGCTCCTGTGCTCTGGAGGAGAGAGTGAGGCTGGTGGCTGCACAGCCCTCCCTCACTTAAATCCAATTGACTGACATGTCAGGGCATCACCTCCCTGACATCATGGTCCTTTTTGAGAATGAAGGACAAATATCAACGTATCGATGCTAAGTATTATTATTATTATTATTATTATTATTATTATTATTAACCTCAGCTTCTTCATCTGTAAAATAGGAATAATAATAATAATAATGATAGTAGCTACCTCACAGGGTGTTGTGAGGATCAAGTGAGGTAATGTATTGGAGGTAGTCTCTAATCATTGAAGTGCTTTCTGCCTGCCAGCTATTATTAGTTCTAGTCTCATCTCCAATTTATTTGGAGTTTTCTTTCTTGGCCCACTGGGAGCTTCTTGAGGGTGGAGGGGTATAAGTAGAACTCTTTATGTATAGTAATGATCTCTCACTTAGGAAGAAAGACCTCTTTGTCACAGGGGAAGGCTGCTTGATTTTTGGTTCCTGACCCCCAAATGTGAGAGAATTTGAAAATGAGACAACATGTCAACAGATTGTACTTTTCACATTTGTGGGTCAATGGGACAACTCATTCTGCTCACCACTGGGTCTCTAACATGGAATCTTCTGTCCCAAGAACCAAGGAATCTTGGCCCCAGTGGGATTTCAGGGAACCTGGGGGGGCAAGTGAATTTGTAGGTCAAAGTTTTGGTTCTTAGAAGCTGGAGTGACCTTGTGGCAAAAGTATTAGATTTTGCTGCCTGTATGACCTTCAGTTTCCTCCCCTGTATAATAAAAGAGATGACCTCTAAGATCCCAGACAGCTCTAAATTCTGGTTTTTTTTCCATAAAATACTGTGAAAATGTATTTTAGCATCATTTACTGTTATAATTTATAAAATGCATTTTTGTCTCAAAGAGACTTGTGCTACTTATTACCCAGGGGACCTTGGGCAAATCACTTCCCCTCTCTGGGCCTCAGTTTCCTCAACTATAACATGAGGAGCTTGGACTCAGGGGCCTCTTCAGTTCCTTCCAGCTCTAGGTTTGTGCCGTGAGAGTCGTCATGGATGCGGTTTTGGCATCTAGAAGTCCTGAGTCCACAGATTCATGCTTTCATAAACTGAGAAACCCCTCCCCCCAGGGTTGGGCTTCCCCTTTTTCCAATAGACAGACCCTGTTTCCTGACAGAGAAGGCCCCTCTGTTCCCCTGCCCCCTCCCAGAATGGTCACCGCCGTGCTCTGGATCACATTCCTCCTCGGGCCAAATGGCCTGAGACTGTTCTAATCTGCCTGCTCTGCAGAGCTATACCTAGCAATTCTGAGTCACAGGGACTACCAGTGCCCTTATTTCAGTTTTTTTTTTTCAAAACAAATTCAGTTTTTTAGAGAGAGAAGAGAGCTTGGTCCTCAGGACACATGGCCTCATACAGAGAGGGAGCTCAGGATACCATACTGGAGGAGAAACAGCCCCTGGGACCTCAGAGCCCACGAGTGAAGACCCCAAAATGGCAGGAGAGGGAGACTACTGTCTGAGAGAGGAAACATGGCAGGGCCAGGGGGGGTGAGCCACTCGTGGGAAGACTTCAGCTGGTAGCTCCCATCTGAACTCATATCTAGACCCTAAGTCTCCAAGTTTCTGAGAATTTGCCAACCTGCCTTGGTAAAGGGAATTTCCTCCCCCAAGAGTCCTTTATACCAATGAAATCACAGGTCCAGGACTTCCCCGGAGACTTGAAAAGTATTTGCAGAGTCCAGTAGTTTCTCTGGTAATTGAGGGGTGCTGAGGCAGAGGCCAGGCCCTGGCCCTGCTCTGCTCTGTAGCGGAGAGCAGGCCGGTTCCCTCTACCCCCTGGCTCCAGAGGCTTCCTGAGGTCTCTACTTGGCAGCCTGCTCTTGCATACAGACAGCCCAGAGGCAGAAAAGCGTGCCAGCCTTGTTAGTGAGAGCTGAGACTAAGCAAAACTGCCAGACGGGAAGAAAAAAAGACCCATTTCCAGAAAGCCATTTAATTACATGGAATGATATTCTGTTTTCTAATTGGTACCCACTTCGTTCTTTCCATCTCCTGCAGCGGCTGAATCCCCCCTGCCTGGTGGTAGGACGGAGGTGGGCGACGTGCCCTTCCTGGGACACCTGGAGAATGGCTGGAGAGGAACCTGTCCCAAAAAGAGGCTGGAAAGACAGCCTGGCTTCCTGGCTCGGGAGGCTCTGATGCCCGGCCCTGGGCCAAATTGGGAAGTTGGGGAAATATGTGTTTTTTGGCCCCTGGCTCCCCTTCGTGTGTCCCTTCCCGATTTCTAACCTCTCCTCCCCTTTCCTTTCCTCTCGTAGGTTCCCTGGCCGGGGGCTCTCTGGCTAGGATAATGTCATTTGCGCTAAAGTGCTGGTGCTTCCCAGGTCACTAAGTCCCTTCTCAGCACTCCTTCCATCCTGGCCTATCTCCTGCTAAGCCCCATTCTGCTCTTGGGCCCCCCTCATCATGAGCAGCCAGATGATAGGCAAGTTGATGCCCAGGCTGGTGGTCAGTCCGGCGGTAGGCAGGTGGGGAGCGACCTGGTCTTTGTACTGAATGGACCAGTGGCTCCGGTGGTTTCTGGGACACTGCTCAGAGAAGAATCTCAGTTTGCATTTTGGCCCCAGCAGGGCCCAAGAGGGCAACTGTTAGCCTCCCAGTCCCTGGTTTCTAGGCTTGGACAGGCTCAGAAATCTTCCTCCTCTTCTGGCCAATGGCTCCTTGGCCTTGGTTTGCAACAGTTGGCATTGGATTAGTTTCAAACCTGGACAAGGAGGGTTCTGTGCCCACATGAGCCAAAGTGTGCACTGAAGAAGCCGACTGGGAAGGTCCCCAGGATTGCCATGATTTAGAGAAAGAGAAAGGTTGGGCTTCCCCAGGGGGATTCCTGGCAAGGGACATTCCCAGGTCCATTCTCAAGCCCCCATTTGGCCAGTGAAAGGGGTCCCTCACAAAACCACCCCCACAAATTAATGGTGAGTTTCAGGTGGAAGCTAAAAAAAAGCCCTCGGCTTCTCTCTCTAAGAGGCTTCTCTCTCTTTCTGCTCCTCCAGCCCATCTCAGAGGTAGTACACACCTTCCCTAATTTCTCACTTAATAATAACCACAGAACTCTAGTGCCCAGCACAACCCTGTGAAGAAGACAGTGCAAGTACTATTGCCCTCCTTTTACAGAGGAGGGAACTGAGGCCTAGGGAGGTGAAATAACTTCTTCAAAATCAGTAATCAACAAAGTCAGAACTTGAACCCAGGTCCTTTCACTCTGAATCCAGGGTGCCTTGGTGTTCAGGGTTTTGAGCCTGGTTGAGGGCAGGAAAACTTTTACTTCCTCAAGGTCAAGGTTAGGAAAAAAAGAAGCATTAACACATAACACATTCAACCTAGAACAGTTTGCCATAGAGTAAGCAGATGCCCACGTGTGCTGATGCTCTGGGTTCCAGCTTGAGCCTTGACTTGCAGACAGAGCCATAACTAGAGCCAGGTGAGTGGATATATGTCCCGAGGTGGGAAATTCAGAGGGTTTTTCATGTGCTAAAGAAGAAGGTGAGGGTGTAGCCCAGTAGTCGGGTGGAGCTGCTGTGGGGCAGTCTGGTGGCGAGATGGTAAGAGTTGGTTCCATCTCATGGGGTCATGTTAGTGAGGGGAAGGTAAGGCAAAGACCTTGCCTGGTGTGCCCTGAGCTTGGGCTTGGCCTCGGAAGTGGGAGGGATCATAGTATCCTAGACTTAGAGCATTTAGTTAGACCATAGAGCTCATCCAAGACTACCTCCCCCCTTTTATCCTTGAGGAGAGTGAGGCTCAGAGACTTGCATCAGGTCATACAACTATTAAGTGGCACAGTCAGTATTTGAACACAGGTCCTCAGATTACAAATAGAGAACTCCTTCCCCTGCTCCACACCAGCTCATTCCCCACTCTGAATGTGAACCCATGCAGTCTGTTCCCTTATGACCAGCCGTGGCAGTTTCCTGAGCAACCAACAGGACGGGGAAGAAAGGTGGGGGTAATACCTGTGTCTGAAGCCCACAGCCCCACTCTATGCTATCCTGCCTCATATTTGACTAGTCCCAGGCTTCTGCTCTTCCTAAAGAAGTCTCTGGGGCCTCCCACTTGATACGAGTGATCTTGGGGCCAGTATGTCTGGGAAAGACCATTCCCACTCAGCTGCACAAATTGTGCCATAAGATGTGGGCTGGTGTTCCCAAAGGCTAGCAGCCTTGGAATGAGCCTTGATCATATCACAGAAGGCCATATTTCAATAACTTGTCTGAAAGGGTGCTGGACTGGGTGTCATCAAACCATCAAATTTAAGAGTTGGATGGGACCAGGCAAGAGATCTGGGCTCCAGTTCCTGTTATGATGTTAATTCTGATCTTTTGTTACTTCCTTTATAAAATAAGAAGTTTAGATGGGGTTCAGCGAAGGTGCCCCCACTCCCTGATCAATCCTTCCTTAATCTCCATCCCTCTTGGTGCTTTCTTCCTTCTCAACTTTCCTTGTACTATAATTATTTGTTGTACCTCTCTCCCCACCCCCACCTCCACCCCACTCCTTCCCATCTAGGGGTAATGGCTAGAGAATGAATTGTCTCAAAATTGGGAAGACCGGGGTTCAAAATCCATTTCTGACACATCCTGGCTATGTGACCTTGGAAAAGTCATTTAACCACTTAATGCTCTAGGCAGTTCTCTAAGACTCTAAGTTGCAGAGAAGGTGCTGACTTGAATTGGTGGAGGGAGTTTCCTCACCTGGAAATTCTCTACACTGGTGAAATCACAAGTCTGGCAAACACAAAGATACTTAATATGTTCATGATGTATCATGGTACAGTGGAAAGAGTGCTGAATTTGGAGTCAAAAGTTCTGGGTTCGAATCCTGTCTCTTCTATTTAACTCATTTAACTTCTCTGGGCCTCAGTTTCCTCTTCTGTAATATGACAGGGTTGGACTAGATCAGGAGCATCAAACATGCAGACCGCTGGCCACATCCCAGCCCACAACACTCCCGAGTGGAGACTGAATTAGATTAAAATGTAATCGGGAAATATTTAACAAAAACAAACATAGATAATGTTAATATGTGATTTTCTGTGCCTGCAGAGATCCTTCCGTATGGTTTAGTGGCCCCTGTTTGACAGCACTGGAGTGGATGAATGACCTCTAAGGTTGCTTCCAAAGTCCCTTTCACAAACTAGGATTCTAAGATGGCATACGCACTTAACATTTAAGTGGTTGGTGAATTGAACTATTAAATTCAAAACTGTTAAATGATCATAAAATCATGGAGGGGGGCATAGAGTTAGTTATTCAGAGATTAGCTTGATATGAAATAGAAGTAGGTACTGAGCAATTAGAAGCTGTCTATCCCACCACGTTAATATCCCCTAATAGGGAAATTATCCTTCCGTGTCCCACGTAGAGTCTTGAGCCTCAGCTCAACCCTTTTTCTGAGCAGGAGGGGCCTAGGCAGAGCGAACACTCTATAGGACAAAGTTCCTTAGAACCAGCCCCTTCTGGTACCTGAGCTTGTTGGAGGCGTGACTAGGAATAAGGGCCTTGGGACAGATACAGTGGACAGTAGGGAGGAGGGCAGTGATGAGGAGAGGTAGTGGAGGTGGGAAAGGAGACCCTGAGGTCATTGCTGGAGAAGCTAGCTGGCTCTGTCACAAGAGCCCACCAGGGATCCAGGTTGGCCTCACATTTCAGACCCTGGGGGCTGGCTAGGGCTAGCTCCAAACTCCTTTGAAGTCCTGCTGCTTGCTGTGGGCCACTTAGGCAAGTGGCTTCCCCTCTCTAGGCCTCAATTTCCTCCCCTGTAAAATGAGGAAGTTTGACTAGTTGGCCTTCAAGATGCCTTCCAGGTTTAGAGCTCTGACCCTGTGACCCTGTGATCTCTTCCAGCTCTGACACTCAGCGATTCAATAATTCTGGGTTACATGCTGTGTACAGGGATGTTCCAAAGTAAGAACTGGATAGAAAACGCTCAGACATCCTGGAAGAAGAGTGACTCCCTCCCCACCCCCCAAAACAACAACAACAATAACCAGGAATGCCCAAGTGAAGAGCTCTTCTTCCTCTAGCCCAGTGGGTCTCAAACATGGTGAACACTTCCATCATTTCAGCTTGGCTTGTCGTTTCCTTCCAGTCCTTGACTTCTAGAAGACAGACATAATATTCTTACGATCATTATTGGTAATAATAAGCTAGCAATTCTTACATTTCTACCTTAATTCTTTATGGGGCCACGATTTCATCCATGTGACCATTCCCTTTGGTGCTAAGTGTAATACACCCACATCTCATCCAGTGTACTTCTTGCCTCTGCTCTCCCATAGACACTGCAAAAGATTTCTCCAACAAATGAAAGGCCTTCCCTTGGGTCTCTTGGCATTTTGTGGGTACCAGTACACACCAACTGTCATCATCCCTCAATGTCTCTGCCATGTTTGGCCTACCTCCTTTTCCCACGATTCATTTCCCTTCTTACTGTCAAGGGCACCACCATCCTCTTGATGGGGTACTCGGGCCCCAGCCCTAAGATTATGTCTCTGAACGCCTCCCAATTTCTCAGTAGGCCCACTTCCTGTGAGAAAATAGGCTCTTGTTGCAGAATACATTCTCTTATCAGAGCAAAAACGGGGGTGCCTGGCCCAAGGACTTTTGTCCCTGGCTGGCCCAAAGACTCTATCTCCCTCCTGGCTCCAGATCCCCAAGGTTCATGCCTCTGACAGCTCCCTTAATGTCTGGTGTACTCCCTATACTTTTCCATCCATAAATCCCAAAGACACCTGAATCCCTTAGGTCACCTGATGAGTATCCCTGGCATTCCTTGCCCATTCCCCTTTTCCATATAAACCCCAGCACCATCTTCAGTCTCTCCCAGGTTCCCTTAAGGACCCATGCCCGCTTTTGCTAGAGCGTTACAATAAACTTTTTGCCACTTGACTAAGAGAAGGCTTGAGTGTGTAAATTCATTCTAGGTGACCCAGCCTTGGCATTCTCGGGGCCCAGCACCCCAAAACTTTTTCATTCTCAGTCTTTGAGGCTCACAACCTAGGAGTCATCCTTGACTCATCATTCTCTCTCACTACCCTACATTCAATCCTCTGCCAAGGCCAGTCGTTTCTACCTTTGCAATATCTCTCTTCCCCCCCCCCCCATCTATAGTTCTCTGAGTCTATGACGTGCAACTTTGATTCTTTGGAGACTGTGATGATCTAAGAATCATAAGCACATGGAATCAGTGGGAGATCATTTGTGTTTCAAAGATGGGTCTCTTTCAAAATTATTTTTGACAAAATTTCATTAATTATGATATATATAATTAAATGTTATTAATGATCAAATGAAATTATTAAATTATTTACATAGATTTGTAAACAGACAAATAATTTTATAGAATAACAAAGAACACATTTGTATCACATTTAAGCATCTGCTAAGTGCTACTGTGAAGAAAACAGGACTCCTGTGACGTCTGTAACGTAGGTATTGTTGTCTCTTCTGCCACCAATTACCTGTACGACCTTGGCCAAGTTACTTGACCTCTCTAGACGCAAGTTCCTTTTCCATAAAAAAAGGCCCCTTCCAGCTCTAATCTCTGATCTCATGATCTTATGATCCTGTTTTACAGATGTGTCTTGCCTCAGGTCACAAAACTTGGAAAGACCTTCCAGAGCCAGGATTCCATGCCAAGGCTCCTTCTATTCCACCCCCCATTAATCATCATTGGCATCATCCCCATTAGCAGCGAATGTCCATTAAGTTCTTGGATGAGCTGGGGCCCTATGCCAGGTACTGGGGCCCCACTGGTCGCTGGCCTCAGGGAGTTTATGGTGTGGTAGGGGGAGAGGACATTAAAGTAAGAAGTTAAAGAATACTCCTAGACAGCACGTACTCTGTGGCCCCTAGGTAACCCATGCACAGGTAATACGGGAGTCATTCATTCCCGAGCCTGGTATTTAGTTTAGCTAATTATTTACACCTTGTGAAGGGCATTGACACAGAACAAAGTGGAAAGAGAGGAAATGCAAAAGGGTTACAAGGGCTGGCAGGTGTGACTCAGAGCCAGTTCTCTCTCCAAGAGCTCGGGCACTCCAGAGCTGGACAAGATCTTCAGGGATCACAAAAAGAGCTTGGGCATTGCCAGGTTACTAGAGACCCAGAACAAGGGAGTGACTTGCCCAAGGTCACATGGCCAGGATTTGAACCCAGGTCTTTGTGTATTTGAAAGACCTGGGGCTCTTTCCATCACACCACCAGAACCATGCCTGACGCAAACTCAAGTTGTCCCACAGGCCAGAAAGTCCAGAAATGTGGAATTGGAGTCAAGGTTGGAAATGAGACTCTTGGCCCCAAGAAGTCACTTCTTCAAGCTCCTGTTCCCCGGAGCTATTTTTCTGGCCGGTAATTACACTTAGGTAGCCTACAAGGGTAGGCAAGTGCTGTGACCAATATTCAACCTGGGGACAGGAGTAGAGGATTCAGATCGCAAGCATTGCACTTACCAGCTGTATGAGCATGGCCAAGAGTCTTTACCTCTCAATGAATGAATGCATGAAAAAGCATTGATTGAGGGCTTACTATATGCAAAGCAGTGTGCTAAGGGCTGGGTATATGAATAGAAAAGCACAGTCCCTGCACTCCAGAAACCCATATTCTAATACCTATGGAAGGGTTCAGCTACAAGTCAGATAGAAAAGTCCCATGGTCCTTAGGGTGTGTGGCAAAGCCAGTGGTACCATCTTCATATCAGTTTCTGATGTTGAACTATGACAGTATCAAGGACTTTGGGAGTAAGAACTCTCTTTTCTCCCACAGTCAGTAGCTTTGACTGTAGCACCCAAAGGACCCGTGGCCAGGCCACACATCTACAGCAGTCGCTTCCCAGGATAGTGGCTGAAGACACTGGGCTGGAAGCACGGCTATCCCAAGGCTCTTAGGTTCAGGGACCTGCGCTGTCTCCATTGTGGTCTGAGGCGAGGGAGATGGTGGTCAGGATGGTGACTGGTGATGGTGATAGTTTGACTTGCCCAGCACGTGCTATCTCCTGTCTCCAACTCAGGGTACCCTGATGCTTCAGAAAGGCTAGTTTGCCTGCCCTGTGGGTAGCAGTTGGTTGTCAGGGGGTGGAGATGGGAAATGGAGGTGATCATTCTCTGGCTGATGGCTGGGAGGGCCAGGCTGGAAGCAACACCAGTGCTCTGGGAGCTGCTGCCATGCATTGCCAGAGCTCCTGTGCCTATCTCTCTGAGTTTTAGCTTCCTCAACTATAAAACGAGAATAATAATACATGCAATACCTACCTTTCAGGGCTACTATGGAGAAAGTGCCTTGTAAACTTTAAGATGCTATCAAAATCTGAGTAGTGATTTGTTAGTATATGGCTTGATGGCCCTGAACAAGTGGCCTGTTTCAACAGCTCAGTTTTCATAGCTATGTAAGGTTTACAAAATATTTCCGTGTGTGTGTGTGTGTGTGTGTGTGTACGTGTGTGCATGCACGCGTGTGCACATATTTGTCTGTATGTCTTTTGCAATCCAGATCGGTCACTGCACTGATCAGATTTCCTTTACATTTTTGTGGTCACTGTGTAAATTGACCTCTGGGCTCTGCTTACCTCATTATATATCAGTTCTGAAGTTTCTTTGAATTTTAATATTAGTTGGTTCAATTATATTTGATTACATTCATATCTCACGATTTATTCAACTAGTTGATGGGGACCCTTTTTGTCTCCAGGTTTTGCCACCAGAAATATTTTTGTACATTTGAGACCTCCTCTCCCTCTGTCTTTGATGTCCCTGGGGTTATTTATAGTTGGTAATATTGTAATTCATGGTTACATAGTGCTTTTAATAAAATGTATTCTCCTATTTGAGCTTCACAGCAAGCCATTGGTATCTTCCTTCTACAGAAGAGGAAACTGAGGCTCAGAGAGGTGAAGTCACTTGTCAAGAAGCACACAGCTAGAAAGAAGTCGTAGGGGGAACCAAAGTCAGTTGCTTCAAATACTCTTGGCCAAGTGGGATCCGGTTCTATTATTTTTCTCCGTATTTCTAAATTATCCAAATCAGTTCTTTCAGCCTGAATTTCTTCCAAGCAATCATTCTCATTTTTTGTTTAATTGTGCTTATCACTGTCCTCTACCAGCAGGTGACTGCTCATTTGCATCATTAACAGATCTCTGCCAAAGTATCCTGACAGCTGGACGATTTTTTTTAACTTGGGTAGGCCCAACTGACCCATTCCTCTCTGTGATTTCCGTATATGGACTGTACCCGCTAAGTTACCTCTGAGGGCCTGCTAAGGGAAAAAAAAGGGGGGGGGCTGCTGACAATTGGACAAGCTGGTGAGATGTTCCCTGGAATGCTGGGAGCCCTGAACCAACTGATCCGCCCAGAAAGAGACAATCTCTTCCTTTGTACTATATGGCCTCTAAGGTTCCTTTCAGCTCTGACACTCACTGTAGGAAAACATGACTAACAGTCATGGTATCATAGGATTTAGAGTTGGCAGGGACGTTGGAGATCATCTCATCTAACCCCCTCATTTTACAGAGGAGGAAACTGAGGCCCAGATGAGGATAGTGACTTGCTCACACACAGGTAAATAGCAGAGCCAGGACATGATCCGATCCATTCTGAAAAGCACTCCTGAAATGCCAACTTCCATGATTCTCTAATGTGTTTTTGACCATACTACGGTATTATTCTTTGCCTTATAGGAGAATAGGGAGTCTCACATTGGCAGGGGGTGGGGGTGGGGGGGATAGCAAGTGTAAATTCCATACAATTGGCAGGAGAGCGCCACATGCGCAATGAGATGGCATGGGTAAGGTCCATACCATTGGCTGGAGACTCTCCTGCCAGGGGCTAGATAAGCCCCATCCAATTCCCAGGACACCTAGAGAAGTCAGGGTACACCCTGTGGCCTGCTGTGCACCTGGCACTAGGGATAGAGAGAAAAAAAAAGGCAAGCCCTGCCCTCAAAGAGCTTACATTGTATTGGAATTCTCGAAACAGGTGAGTGATTTTTTTGTGTGTGTATTTAATTAAGCCATAAACCGTAATCATTTGGAAAATAGGGGGTTGGTCTGGACGACCTTTGAGGTCCCTTTCAGCTCTGCTGTGTGATCCTGTGTGTGTGACTTTGAGCGGGTGGCTTCACCACCCTGGGACTCTGTTTCCCCCTCGGTAAAATGAGGGGTGGGGTTGGCTGGCCCCCGAGGTCTGTTCTGGCTCCAGATCTAGGAGCTTATTATGAAGAATCAAAAAGTAAGCCTCCTCCACGTGGGTGTGAGGCCCTAAGCTCCCCTCCACTGCTGGCTTGCACTCTGGGCTGCCCCCAAGGAAAACAAGGCAGGAGGCATTTTGAGCCATGCCAAGCACATTTTGTGTTCTCTCTCACAGCTCTCACTCAGCTGAAAAAGGTGAAATGAATCTCTGGACAGCTCAGTCATTATTATCATTGCCTTTCTGCCTGCTGGCTGTTTCCTGGGGCTCTGGCCTTGATTCCAGCTGCCCCCCACAGCCCCACCCCACCCCCACTCCAGCTTGTGCCATCAGTCCTAGGCTGGGTGAGGTCAGGGTCTTTTAATGGGTATGGGATTCAGTGTTCAGGACATATAAGGAAGATGCACCCCGCCTCCCAGCTCTGTCCTCCTTTACTGCAGCAGAAAGCGGGATGCAGGTGTCATTGGGAGAGGAGGGAGGCATACATGCCCATAAGAGGGGCCCTTAGGCTCACATTGGAGTCCAGCTGTCCCCTCCCCAGAAACCTCTCAGTGACCTCAGAAAGTAGGCAAATCCCACTTTTGTACCAAACATACTTTGAAAAAATATTTCTTTTTGATTATCTACTTACACATCAACAAACATGACCATTTCCATATACAAAGAACAGGAAAATAAGACTATATAGGAATCTCTTAAGTACAGCTTGGGTTTTTTAAAAGTATATATGGACAAATTGGTAGTGCCCACATTGCCACTCTTCCCTGTGTCCTTTTGGAACATTCTTCTCCTATGTATTTTAAAAATGTTTCAGTCATGTTCTTTTCTCTTTCTTTTCTTTCTTCCTTCCTTCCTTTCTTTCTCAGTGCTCCCTCACCCCTAAAACAATATATAAAAGCTCTCTTTTTACAAATCCATACGGTCAAGCAAGAGTGTATTCATTAGTCCTGTGTAAAGTTTCTCATCTCTTTCTACCCTTCTGGTTCATACGTCTCTGCCAAGGGATAGGAAATGCTTCCACATTAATCTAAATGGAGTCATGATTGAGCATGAAAATGATCAAAGTTCTTAAGTCACAGTTGTTTTCCTTCCTAATTTTGTAGTCATAGAAATCCTCCTGTTTCTACTTGCTTTATTCTCCTTTCTGACAAGTTTTCCCAGATTTCTCTGAATAAGTCCCTTTTGGCATTTCTTACAGCTCAGGAATACTCCATTATATTCACAAAAAAAGTATTGCTAGAAATACTTTACTGCATATGGGGCCTTTCCCTCTTTCTTCGATCTCTTTAGGGTGTATGCTTAATGTTGGTTGCACCTGGTTAGGCTTCAGTCTAGGCACAGTCTACTGACTTTTTGGGTGGAGTTCCAAATTACTTTCCAGAAAGATTGGATCAATTTACAGCTCTAACAACAGGGCATTAATGTGCCTGTCCTCCTTCTTCCCTTCCAACAACTGTCCTTTTCCTTTCTTATCTTTTTTTTTTTGGCCAATCTGAGGGATGTGAGGCAGAATCTCAGAGTTGCTTTAATTTGCATTTTTTATTATTAATGATTGGGAGCATTTTTCTATATGGTTGTTGACAGTTTGTTTTTCTCCTTTTGAGAACTGCTAGATCCATTTATCTATTAGGGAGTGGGTCTTATTCTTATATGTATGTGTAAATTCCCTATATATCTTGAATATCATGCCTTTGTTGGAGAAACAGTGGAAAGACTTTTTTTTCCCCCAGTTAACTTCCCTTCTAAATCTAATTACATTAATTTTGCATGTGTAAAAAACCCTTCAATTTTATATAATCAAAAAAGTGCCTTTTATTTCCTGCGATCCTCTCTATGGTAACCCTTCCCTATCCAGAGCTGTGAGAAGTAGTTCCTTCCCTTTTCCTTTGTTTAGGATATCAGCTCTTCTCTCTAGGTCATGTGTCTATTTGGAGCATGCTATATAGAATGTGGCGTGAGATGTTGATCTATACCTAATTTCTACCATTCTGCCTTCTAGTTTTTCCAGTGGCTCCTGTTGAGTTTTTAACCCAGCAGTTGGAGTCCATCCTTGGGTTTGTTGTACACTTTATTTCTCATTTTGATTGCTTCTGGGTCTTGGAGACCTAACTACTCCACTGATCAGCTTTTCTATTTTTTTTTTACCAGTACCAAATCATTTTGATGATTGCTGCTTTATAGTATATTTTGAGATCTGGCACTGCTATTCCTCCCCTGCCCCCTTGAGATTCTTGACCTTGGGAGTTGGCCCTATGCCCTCTTATGGCCCTAATAGGTCCTAATCATGTATCAAAGATGGCGCTGGGCTCTGGACTCCTGGAAGTTCCCCAGGCTCGCGAGTGGCTCTGTCTCTTGCTGTAGCTCCAATAGGAGTGCTGGCTTCAGGCCTCCTGGAGTGTCCCTAGCCCTGTTTTCTTCCTCAGTGACCTATTGGGGACTGGCTCCATCCCCCTGTTGCTGCTCCAACAATCCAGGGCCCAGATCTCACTGGCTTCAGGCCTCATTTACTGGAGGTCATGCTGGCTTCTGCCTCACCTTGTGGGTGCCCTCTCTGAATGCCTGAAGGCTTCTCTGGCTGTCTTCTGGTGCAGTCATGGACTAGGTAGAGGAGCCTTACTATTTGCCTTTCTTGATCATTATTCCTTCCGGCATCTGTTTCCATCTTTGCTGGGGTGTTTATGGGAGAGCTAGACTCTTTTAGGGGCTTTCATGTCACTACCTTACCCAGAAGTCTCAGTGCTGCTTTGGGGACTCTGCTGCGACCCACATAGGCCTCCCCCACACCCCAGGGCCCATCCATCATGTCTGGCTGCAGCCTGGCATGTTCCAGGGTAGTAGAAAGAGCTAAAGACCGGAGTTAAGAGGGACCTTGGTGCAGGGGCAAAGAGTCTAACTCCAGAGGCACTGGAGATGGAGGACCTGTGTTCAAATCCTACGATTGTTTCTTGGCACCTGGAGACCTAGGCAAGTTGCTTGACCTCCCTCAGTCTCAGTTTCTTCATTTGTCAAATTAGAGAGCTAGGCTAGATGGCCTCTGAGATCTCTAGAGTAGGGCTCTCCACGTTTTTTGGGTGGCATGAAACCCTCAGGCTATCTGATGAAACCTCTGGGCCCCTTCTCAGAATCATATTTGTAAATGTTAAAATAAAATACACACCATTAAAAAGGAAACTGATTCTATTGAAATACAGTTGCCCAAATCGTAAAAACAAAACAAGACAACCCAAGTTCCTGGACCCCAGGTGAAACACTCTTGCCCTAGAGCTCTGGTCCTGCTGTTTTAAGTTTGCTTCTGACCCCAGCTGGGTGACCCTGAGCAAGCCGCTTTCCCAATCTGAGCCCGAATCTCCCTTTCCGTAAAAAGGGAACAGTACTTGCATTGCCTGCGTGAGGTGGAAGAAAGGGGGGAGGTGATCAGCCCAAATGTTAGTTATTATCATTTACTGAACAAATGTGAGTTATTACTAGAAACGGCTGCCTGGGACCTGAGAGCTGGGCTCTCAGCTTGATCACCTCCAATGAAAGAGAACTCACTACCTCAGAAAGTAGCCTTTGATAACCCAGCAAGCCAAAATCAGCGGCTCAGCAACATTCCCGCTCTGGGGCCAGGTCGGGGCTGGGACTGGGGCTGGGACTGGGGGTGGGAGTGGGAGAGAATTGGATCCTTCTGAGCCCTCAAAATAGACTATGTGCTCACCCATCTACTCTGCTTGCCTCTAAAGGCAATTCTTTGCAACAAGTCACTAAGTGACCTTGGGTAAGGTCCTTCCTCCCTCTAAACCTCAGGACCTCCCCCCGGAGAAGGAAGCAATTGGACTAAAAAGTCTCTAAATAACTATTATCATGGATGACCCAAAAGGGAAAGGAATAAGAATTTATTAAGCACCTAGTACGTGCTAGGCTCTGTGCTTAGTGCCTCACAAATAGTATCTCGTTTGATAGCAAGGCGTGAACGAGTTAAGGAACCTTCTTCTACCCCAATTTTTCCCATCCCCTGCTTTATTACAGTCTCTCTCTTCTCAAATTCTCAATCCAGGTGCAAGTGATACCTCCCCACCTCCCCACCTCCCCACCTCCCCACCTCCCCACCTCCCCACACCCCCTGGGAGAGTAGAAGCTCCTTTAATGCAGGTTGTGCCTAGCACAGGGTACACAGTAGGTCTGTGATAAATGCTTGTTGGATTAGATTGGTTTGATTAGGTTGGATTGGTGTTCCTAGAAATTATGTTTGACGCACTCCAGCCTGGTGTATGCTGGAAGACGCCCTGAGTTTGAATCCTGACTCTGCTTCCTTACTACCTATGGCTGGAGGCAAGTCACTTAATTTCACTAAACCTCAGTTTCCTCACCTGGGGTAGATGATCCCCAAGGGCCCTTCCAACTCTAAATCTGTGATACTTAGGCTTGACATACATGATCTAGGAATAGTTTGAAATCTAAGACCCTCCTTGGCCCCAAATTTCTCCCTGTAGGTTCCTGAAATTCTACCGGTAGTGATCCATTTCCCTTGGTTTAAGGATGCACCCCCCCACCCCCTTCCAGTAATTTTTTTTTTTAAAAAGCCAATCAATTGCCCTAGAGGGAGGTGGAATACAAGTCCCTAACTCCTCACTATGGGTGGAGGAGTTTATCAGGCCTTAGGGTTGGCAGCTAAGTGATGCTATGGCTAAAGCAGGGACCTTTGGAGTCCGAAGACCTGCGTTCAGATCCTATTTTGGGCACATATTAGCTGGGTGACTCTGGGAAAGTCGTTAAACCTCTCTCAACCTCAGTTTCCTCCTCTGTAAAATGAGAGGGTGGGACTTGGTGACCTCTAAGGTCCCTTCCAACTGTGACCCTAGGCAAATCCAAGATGCCTGGTGTGCAGGATGCAGGAGGGCAGGGGAAAGCTGCCGGAGCCTGCCTCTCCGAGTTCTTCCACCCACAGACTGGCCCTGCCTAGGAAGCCCACCCTGGGAAAGACAAGAGGGCCCCTTTCCTTCACAATTGAATTCAGTTCCAGTGGACCCCCTCTAATTCTCAGCCCACATTTGGAGAGTCGATCACATTGCCAGGGGATTGTGTAATCACAGACTCGGGTATTTCTTCCTCTTTTTTAATGGCTGTAGAATCAATTACACTCGGGGTGAGTGAGAAAGGAAAGCGTGCAAAGTCCTGCCTCTCTCTATAGAGGGCTCAAGTCCATTTCCCAAAGGGCAGAGCTGTCCCAACGTGCAGGGTTAGGTTACCCTGTATTGAGGGGAACAAAGACGCAGCAGGAAGCTGGAATGCGTGGAGTGGAGGCCAACATCTGCTGCAGCTGCAGCTCACCCCAGCTTCCCCGTCCAAAATGGATCAAAGGGAAGAAAGGCTTGAACCCCGTGAAAATCTCCCATTATGGACGGGGTGTCGTTTCCCTGCCTTAGTCTGGATCACCGAGACCATCTGTGGCTGCTTCCCCCAAGCCACCAAGTCCCAGAAGTGCTGATCTGGGGGATGGGACCTCTGTAGGGCAGTCTGTGCTATGGAGGAGAGGGGTTGCTCTGATATCCGCCCTTAAGATGACAAAGCCCAAAAGTGGACCACATATAATGGGGGGAAATTAAGGCATGTCCAGAGGATAGACAGGGGTGGACATGGCACTCTCCTGTTCAGAAACATTCAGAGGGTCTCGGTGTCACCTACACAATTATTCATTTCAAAATTCTTAACCCAGCATTCAAGGCCCTTTCCAAATCAGCCCCAAACTATGCCTCCAACAGTATTACTACTCGTCTTTCCTGAACACTCCAGGGCGGCTTTCTCTCTGCCCCGTACCTTTGCTCACATATATTTCCTCCCGATCAGAATGAGGTTCCTTCTCCACACTTCTCCAAAACCCACCCAAGCCTTCCAGGTCTGTCTCAAGACCCAGATCATTCAACCTGATAACTATTCCTTAAGGGCCTTCTGTATGAAAGGTTGATAGAGCCTTACCAGATAATAATCCCCTATCAGTCAGCTAGTATTCAATACTTGTTGAGGTCAACGATGCTTTTTTTCCTTTTACGTACTGTTGAATTAGAGGCCACACTTTGGCAATAGAAAGAGTCAGGAGACTTGGGCTTGAGTTCTAGCTGTATGACATTGGGTAAATCACTTAGTCTCTCTGAGCCTCAGTTTCCTCCTCTGTAGAATAGGGTAACACTTGGATAACCCAAGGATGATACTTACAGTATCTAACGGGGTCATTGAGAGAAAAGCACTTTGCAAACCCATTACTAAAAACACTGAGTTGTTTCTCTTACATTATTCAGTTTTGGTTTTTTTTTTTTTTTTGGTATTGCTCCTTGGAGCGTGGACACTTCATGTTTTTATACCCCAATGTAGAGCCCAAGGCTTCAGACACAGCAGGTGCTCATTGTTTGTTGACTAATGACCAAAGCAGAAGCAGCACAGCATTCAGAAATGTCTTTTATTTGAAGGTTCTCCGAAGGCAGGTGAGCAGATGCTGAAGGCTCACACACAGAATACCTCGGGCAGGCAAGAACTGTGTGAAGAGACAAAGAGGAGTGGGGATCAACACGTGAATTTCCAAGAGCAGGTGGGGGCCCCTGGTGAGTCTTGTTATGTGGGCGCCCTGCTAAGAATGTGGTTTGTACACATTAGCACAAGTGTTTCTTTTTACAGGAAGCAGCGTCTAAGGTTCCTTGTGACTCCCATCCTTACCCACAGAAGGTCTGGCAGAGCCTGTACAAAAATCCAAGGCTTTAGAAAAGCCTGCTGGGTATTTTGTTTTTGAAACATGCTCAACCGTGTTGAGTTAAGGGCTTTCAGCAGGGGGATTCAGTTTAAATCTGGGCCCCCTCAAACTCTACTTGGCAAAGGTTCCTTCTCTAGGGGAAAATGAACTGGCTTAGGGCAGGGGGTCTTAACCTTTTATGTATCTTGGACCCTTTTGGCAGCCTGGTAAGGTCTGTGGATCCCTACTCAGAATAAGGTTTTTAAATGTGAAAAATAAAATACACAGGATTACAAAAGAAAGCAATTATCTTGAAATACAGTTGTCAATACATTCAAACAAACGAGTCTATAGACCCCAGGTTAATACCCCTTAGATTAGGAGGTCAGATGATTGAGAGTCTAGTCCTGGCTTTGCCTGTGTGATCTTGGGAAAGTCATTTCTTCCTGAGCCTCAGATCTGTCCTTTATAGTCTTAGAATCAGAAGATCCTTCTGAGGTGCTTTAGTCCGGAGCTGAGAGTCATAGCAAATTGCAGACTCATCACACCAGAGTTTTATAGGATCATAAAACTGGAAGGAAATTTGGAGAGCAGATGGTCAACAAAGCCCCGCCTCCCCTGCCCACCCCGCCCACTCTCCCCACCCCCGTTTAAACAGGAGGACAGTGAGACCCAAGGAAGGACGAGTAGTATACCTAAAGTCACACAGGTAATAAGGAAAAGAACTAGAATTCGTAATCCAGGTCCTCTGATTCCACATCTAGTATGTTGTTCTTTTTTTTACTAAGTGTTCAATTCAGCAATTTCATTTTTAAGAATTATCGAGATCCTTTTTTTTAACATCACCTTCATTTCTGAACATATTCTTCCCTGCTCCTTGATCCAGAGAGCCATCCCTTGAAACAGATAATTTTTTAAAAAGGAAAACAAAGCATTTTAACAAAACTAACCAACATATCAACTGAGACTGATAGTTCCATGCCCATAGTCCTCCACTTCTGCAAAGAAAGGAAGGAGGTGCAATTTCTCACCTGTTCTTTGGGGCCAAGCATAAATGGACAGAATTCGGCTTAATTTTTTTTGGCCTTTCCATTCACATTGTTGTAGTCATTGTGTATCTTTTTTCTGGTTCTACTTATTTCCCCATGTATCAATTCATATAAGTCTTCCCATGCTTCTCTGAATTCTTTATACTGATGTTTTATAGCACAGTAGAATTGTATTACATTCACGTGTTACAATTTCTTTAACCATTCCCTCAATCCTTGGGCACCTACTTTGTTTCTAGTTCTTTTCAACAATTTACTATTATTAAAACATCATGTAACCTTATGTAAGGGGGCATTTATTAAAACATCATGTAACCTTATGTAAGGGGGCAGAGCTCAAAGCCTTCTTGTTGTTGGGCAGAAATACAAATATATTTGGAACAAGGGACTGAGGGTAGAGTAATCTGCCTTGCTGAAGGTTCCACCTCTATTTGTGTTTTGTCCTCATTTCCCCCTTCCATTCCTTTGCATGGGAGACACAAAGACTCTTAGGAGGGCTGTGGAAATTCACAAGTCTCAGGGGCTTCAGATACAGACTTTGACATTTGGTGGGGAAATGGCCTCTGAAATGATTTTGAAGGGGTTCAGTTGGGCAAGTGGATATTGGTGAAAATTAAAGGATACTTTCTAACCCTAAGTCAGAGGTCTGGCATGAAGACATCACCCCCATAAGCAAAAGAACAAGATTCAAAAACAAATGAAATGCTTGTGACTTCTTCACTAACTTGCTGTTCTATGATTTAAAAGTTTGCCCCCTAGAGTCTAAGACTCTCTTCTTTTTTGAGGGGGTGGAGGGGACTTGTGAAGAAAAGCTACATAGAGCAAAGTCTGAGAACCCACAGGTTCTTCGATTAGGGAGAGAAAGCAGGTGAGGATTTTTACCCAATTTGATGACCGGGTAAGTGAAGGCCCTGCTTGAAAGAACTAAAAAGCCTGTAAACTAGAAGAGAGATGACAGAATCCTCCTTTTATTAAGAAGTAGCACCTCTTTCTCATAGGATTTGACTTAAGGAGGGAATAACATACACACTCAATTGGGTATGGAAATCTGTCTTACCCTACAGGAAAATGGTGGGGGGAAGGGGACAAAAGAGTAGGGGGATGATAGGAGGGCAGATTGGGAAAGGGGGTAATCGGAAGCAAATACTTCTGAGGAGGAACAGAATCAAAAGAAAGAATACAATAAATGGGGGGGCAGGATAGGATTAAGGGAAATAGAGTTAGTTTTTCACAGCATGTCTACTATGGAAGTGTTTTGCATAACTGCACATATATAAGCTATATTTAGTTGCTTGCCTTTTCAATGAGGGTGGGTGGGGAGGGAGGAAGGGAGAAAATTTGAAACCCAAAGTTTTAAAAACACATGTTTAAAAAAATGTTTTCACATGCAACTGGGAAATAAGAAATACAGGAAATGGGGTATAGAAATCTATCCTGCCCTATAGGAAAATAGAAGGGGAAGGGGATAAGAAAAGGGGGGGAGAGATAGCAGGGAAAGCAGACATGGGGAAGGGGTTTTCAGAATGCATGCCATCTTGGGGTGGAGGGAGGGGCAAGATGGGGTGAAAATTTAAAACTCAAAATCTTGTGGAAGTAAATGTTGAAAACTAAAAATAAATTTATTAAAAAAAATTCTAAAAAAAAAGAAAGAAGTGGCACCTCAACCCAGAAACTGGTAGTTAACAGAAGCATAATAACCAACTGCCATTTGAGAAACCCAGTGCCATGAGACCTGGAAATGCCCATACCAAAGTAGCAGGAAGCAACACCTGGAAAAGACTATACACAGCACAAAAGGGCAAACAGGCCCAGCAGGCTTTTCTAAAGGAGAGAGAGAGAGAGAGAGTTGGGTTAGGCCCAATGGAAACAGCATGATGATGTCATAGGCCCTATGGCATGAGTAGCCCTTCCATGTGTATGTCCTAGACACACATGTGCCCTATATGTATTCACTCTAGTCACATATTTCTTGCAATAGGCACTGCTCTCCCCATTCATGGTCTGTGTATTTGTGGAAGACCCCAGGTTTAAGAGGGATGAGAATGTCTTATCACCACATTTTTTTTAACTATGTTACTCATTAAATGTCTTTGCTTTGTGTCTTCTGGTTGAATAGGAAAACACATTGGTGGGGGGCTTGTGAGCTATGATTTTAAGTGACTGAGGACCTGCAGAATCCCTTGAATGCAGTTCTGCTTTTCTGGGGAAACCATTTTAGAAGGAGGTTGTCTTCAGGTGCTACATTTATTTATTCTGATTATTTGGACCCAGGCATGACAAGGGGAGATTCCTCTGACTCGAGTCCCTGGGTCAGGGAGGAAGTGGGTGTGACAGGGGGTAGAAGGCCACAGGAAGGGGAGGCAGGAACCACCAAACACTCATCTCACCAACTTCACAGGTTGGCCCAGCCCCTTGTATTCCAGGGACTGATGAGCTAGGTAACAAAACTGCATTTCCCCGAGTTTCTGGTGCTGATTTAGGGGTAAGCCCAGCCACGGAAGGGCAAGTTGTCCACCTCCATCACCAAGTGAGGTGCGGGATTTGGCTCCTGTCTGTGGTGAAAAATGGCTCTCCTTGTAGAGGAGGCCCTGAGGCTGAGAGATGGAGAGGATTCACCCAAGGTCACCCATTGCCCTGCTGCAGAGTCTGGCCTTTTGAGAAAGCCGCATAGGTGGTCCTACTCATGGTCTTAGGATTTCCCTGCCAGGCCACAGAAGGGCAGGAGTAAGAAGAATGCTGGAAGTTTGAAAGACACAAATTTAAGCTTGATGTCAGGAAAAGAATTAGGTTGGAGATTGAAAGAGTTTGAATTTGTCACAGTTGGAAAATTGAATCCCACCCTATGTCATTAAAAGAGTGGAGAGGAATGTGGTATGCTAAAAGGAACACGATTTATAATCGGATGACCTGGGTGTGAATCCCAGCCTTGCCCAGCCTGACATTGGGCAAATCATTTCTCATCTCTTGGCCTCAGTTTCCTCATTTATAAAATTAGGCAGATTAGATGGTCACCAATGCCTCTTCTACTTCTTCTTCTTTTTTTTTTTGGCTTTTTGATGAGGCAATTGGGGTTAAGTGACTTGACCAGGGTCACATTGCTAGTAAGCGTTTTGTGCCTGAGGCTGGATTTGAACTCAGGTCCTCCTGACTCCAGGGCCGGTGTGCTATCCACTGCGCCACCTAGCTGCCCCTACCTCTTCTACTTCTAATACCCTACTAAATAGTTCTCTTTCTTCATATCTATCGACTTCTGTTAGTTTCATTTCTCACTAACAAAGCTAGTTTGTCTTTCTATGTCTTGTCTAGAAAAAAAAAAAAAGATAAAACCAAAAGAGCAGGCCATTAGACAGAGGCTTCAGGAAGTATCTGTGATGGGGAAGAGAGGAGACCTGCCTACCTTACTTTACAAAGTAGAGGATCAGCTGAGCAAACCTAAGCCATTTGACCAGAAAGGGACCCACTGGATGGGGTGAGGGGAAGGAGAATCTATTTGCCACTCAAGTCTGTTTCAGGTCACCACATCCCTTAAAGTGTACCTTTCTTGGAGAAAAGGAAAAACAAAGCCCAATATCATTTTTCTGAGTGAGAGTATGTGAGAGCACATACTCATAGTACCCAACAACACCTCAATGCTAATGGCATCTCAATGAGTACGGTGTTTTTAAGGGAAAAAAAGGGGGGGTGATGTATGAGGAGGCAGCCTGATGTACTAAAAAAAAAAAAAACATTGGACTTGGGAGTCAAAGGCTTGGGTTTGAATCCTTAATACTTAAAACCTCCATGACCTCAGAAAGTGACAAACTAGAGCAGATTTTCCTGTCTCTAAGTTCTGTCCTGCATCCAATGCGGTCTGGCTATACCATCAACCCTGAATTTTGGCCATATAGTCACCAGAAGTATACGAGCTCTTTAAAGTGACTGCTTGGGGTCCCATTTTTTTTTCTCCTTGATAATTAATTAATTAATTTTTAGTTTTCAACATTCACTTCCATAAGATTTTGAGTTTTAAATTTTCTCCCCCATCCACTCCTCTCCTCCACCCAAGACAGCATGCAATCTGATACAGGTTCTACTTATACACTCATATTAAGCATATTTTCCCATTAGTCATGATGTAAAAAACAATTAGAACAAATGGGAGGAAGCACAAGGATGAAGCAATAAAACAAAACAACAACAGAAAAGGAGAACAAATAGTATGTTTCCATCTGCATTCAGATTTCTCTGGGTGTGGATAACAATTTCCATCATGAGTCTTTTGAAGTTGTCTTAGATCCTTGCATTGCTGAGAAGAACCGAGTCTATCAAAGTCAGTCGTCGCACAGTGTGGCTGTTACTGGGTACAATGTTCTCCTGGTTTTGCTCACTTCACTCAGCATCAGTCCATACAAGTCTTTCCAGGTTTTTCTGAAGTCGGCCTGCCCATTATTTCTTATAGCACAATAGTATTCCATCACATTCATATGCCACAACTTGTTTAGCCATTCCCCAATTGATGGGCATCCCCTCACTTTCCAATTCTTTGCATCACAAAAAGAGCTGCTATAAATGTTTTTGTACATGTGGGTCCTTTTTCCTGTTTTTATGAACTCTTTGGGATACAGACCTAGAAGTGGTATTGCTGGGTCAAAGGGTATGCACAATTTTATAGCCCTTCGGGCATAGTTCCAAATTGCTCTCCAAATCAGACCCTTGAGGGGCAAATTTGGATCATTTCACAACTCCACCAACAATGCATTAGTGTTCCAATTTTCCCACATTCTCTCCAACATTTATCATTGTCCTGTTTTGTCATGTTGGCCAATCTGATAGGCGTGATGTGGTACCTCAGAGTGGTTTTGATTTGCATTTCTCTAATCAATAGTGATTTAGAGCATTTTTTCACATGACTATAGATGGCTTTAATTTCTTCATCTGAGAACTGCCTGTTCATATCCTTTGACCATTTATCAATTGGGGAATGACTTGTATTCTTATAAATTTGACCCAGTTCTCTATATATTTTAGAAATGAGGCCTTTATCAGAGACTCCGTTTATAAACTTCTTTCCCAGTTTTCTGCTTCCCTGCTAATCTTGGGTGCATTGGCTTTGTTTGTGCAAAAACTTGTCAATTTAATGTAATCAAAATTACCCATTTTGCATTTCATAATGTTCTCTGTCTCTTGTTTGGTCGTGAATTCTTCCCTTCTCCACAGATCGGAAAGGCTTTCTAGTTAGAGTCCCATATTTTGCTATGGCTGTTAGAGTTAGTATGATGTAGGGGAAAGGGAAGGGGATGAGCATTTATATAGCACCTAGTATGTGCCGGGCACTGCGCTAAGCACTTTACACATATTATCTCATTTGGTCCTCACAACAACCCTAGGAGGTAGGTGCTTTTATTATCCCCATTTTACAGTTCAGGAAACTGAGGCAAATAGAGGTTAAGTGACTTGCCCAGGGTCACACAGCTAGTAAGTGTCTGAGGCTGGATTTGAATTGAGATCTTCCTGACTCCAGGCCTAGTGCTCTATCTACTGAACCACCTAGCAGCCTCCTGTAGAATATGGGATCTAAGAAAGCTATTTAGATTTCTGGTCAGTGGCTTCCAATATATGAATGATGGGCCTGTGGCCAGGAATGGAGTGCACCTTAAACAAGAGCCAGTAAGCATGTATGTGCCTGGGGACTTGCCAATCTAATCAAAAGGGCTTTGAGCCGAAATGGAAGGGGGAGGAAGAAATAGCCTTTGTTGAGCCACTATCTATATGCCATAGAGAGTATTTACACTGTAGGAATAGGAATTGCAATAAAGATAACCAGAAGTTCACAGCAGATCAAATACAAGAGAGAATCCAATAATAAAACCCATGGTCTCAGCTGTCTATACACAAATGCACATAGTATATATGACAAGCAAGATGAGCTAGAGATATTGATACAAGGAGGTAAATTTGACCTCCCAGTTATCATCACTGAGACTCAGTGGGATAAGACTCATGACTTTAATCTAGCTCAATTTCAAAAGAAACAGAATAGGTTAAAGGGGAGTGAGGGAGATATGGGTCACATTGTATATTAAGAAGATACACTTAATAAATGCTTGTTGATGGCTTAATTGAAGACATATACATGTGAAGGAATCTAGGAGCCAGAGGGAGAAGGCATGGTAGATAGCTCCTAAGTGCTATGGAGCTCCTAAGTGCTATCAATGGAGGTAGAAACAGAAATAATGTTTCCATTGAAATATACTATAGACAACCTGGTCAGAAGGAAAAAATAGATAAGTTCAAGCTAGGCACAGAGACAAGATATAATGTAGTGATTGGAGGCTTTAATTGTCCTGACATATATCACCTTTCTCTCGTTATCCCAAGAAGAGTGGGCTAATAATTTCTTGACCTGCCATAATGATAATTTCGTCCTTTAAAAGGCAGAAGAATCGGCAAAAGGAACATCTATTTTGAATCTTATTCCTGACAGTACAGGGACACTAGTTACTGCATTTGAATGATGGGAAACAGGGAGGCAAGTGGCCACCCCATCTTAGAATTTGTGATAGAATAGACAAGGAAAGGAAGAATGGAGATAGTGTGACAGGCACCCTAAGTTTTAGGAGAACAAATTTCCAAGTGTTCAGAAAAACCATTCTTTGGATATTAGTTCTTCAGAGGAAGTTAGCACAGGGAGGGATGCTAAGCTTTCAGGAATGAAAGCTTAAAGACACAAACAATTTTCAAAATACATGGGGAACTTATTGGCCAACTTAAATGGTTTTAAAAAATATCCAGAGGATGGGAGCAAAAGCAGATAAGAAAAGGTGAACATAGACAATCGTGTGGTCTTGTAAGAATAGTGTCAGGAAGGTTAAAGCTCAGAATGGACAGAGGCTGATGAAGAAAGGCAAGGACAACAAAATGGATTTTAAAAGTTCTATTTTGAAAAACAGGAGAGTCAAAGAATGGATAAGATAACTGCCTAGAATGGATGGGACAGTGATAATGCACAATGGGAAGAAAGAATGTTTGTTCAATGTTCACTTCATATGTTTTCTCTGCCAAGGATTAAAAAGGACAACCCAAAAATGGCTATTAAGGAATTAGTAACCAAGATGAGGAAGGAGCTTTGAGTTTGATAGTCAGTCAACAAATATTTATTGAGCACCCACTATGTGCCAGGCGCTGTGCTAAGTGCTGGGGATACAGAGAAAAACAACAGTTGAAGTCAACAAGCTGAGATGAACTCCATTTCAGGGTACTCCATGCAAGAATTGGCAGGTGTGATTAGCAAGCCACTGTTAATAATCGTTAAGACTAGGTACTGGAGGGGCAGGTAGGTGGCGCAGTGGATAGAGCACTGGCCCTGAAGTCAGGAGAACCTGAGTTCAAATCTGACCTAAGACCCTTACTAGTTGTGTGATCCTGGGCAAGTCACTTAACCCCAATTGCCTAAAAAAAACAATAAATAAAAAAAATTTTAAAAAGACTAGGTACTGGATAGGAGAGACAAGATTGATGTAAATGTCTTGATTATCCAAAAAATAAATAAGAGGAATAGAACACAGTCTACAAACTACATGCCAAATGGTGAGCTTTACTTTTACTCTTGGTAAAATTTTCAAGTGTGACATTAAAGAGATGGTGAATTTCTAGAAAAGAAAGCAGTGAAAGAGCTAGCGTGGCTTTTTCAAGAGCGGGTTGTGCTAGACTAAGTTTCCTTTTTCTATGGGGATCAGTCAGTCACAGGGATATTGTAGATAAAATTTACTGGGATTTTTAGCAAAACATTTGATAAAACATCTTATGCTATTTTCCTGTGGTTTAGATGAAGAGATGTGGCCTAGACAATAGTATAATTAGATAGATTTGGAGCTGGTTCATTGGTCAGACACAGCTGGTTTGATATCACCTTGGAAGATGTCTCAAGTGGTCCCCAGCGACCTGTATTTGACCCTATGCCACATATTTTGTCAATGACTTGCATAAATTGCCAGCTTAGGAATTTTGCAGATGAAACAAAGCCACGAGGAACAGCTAACACATTTGACGACTGTCAGATTCCAAATAGGTCTCGGCAGGCTATAAATTTGGACTGAATCTAATATGATGATAACAAATAGGAATAGATGGAAAGTCAAATATTTGGGTTCAAAAAATTTTGTTTCCCAAGTATAACATGTGGCAGGCCTGGCTAGGCAGCAGTTCGTCTGAAAAAGTTCTGGGATTTTTAACAGATTGTAAGTGCAATTTGATTTGTCAGTGTGATATGATAGTAAAAAACAAACAAAAAATGATGCAATCTAAGATACAACGAGAGGCACAATGTCCCAGACTAAGGAAGCAAGAGTCTCATTGTACTCTGCCATGATCAAACCAAATCTGAGATATTACTAATGATTTCTTAATTGTCAAATCCAATGGTCTTTTCTCAATCCTTAGCCTTCTAGACCTATCAGCTGCATTTGATGCTGTTGACCTCCCAGAAACCTTTCTCCCCTGACCCCACTAGGTTTTCATAATATGGAGCTCTCCCCGCTTTTCCCCCCCCCTCCCCTCCCTCCCCCCCTCCTCCCTCCCCCTCCCCCTCTGCCCCCTTCTTTCCCCCTCCTCCTGTCTCTCTCTCTCTATCTCTCCACCTGTCCCCTCTCTTTCTTTCCCTTTCTCTCTTTCTCTCTCATCAATTCCCATGGGTTCAACTATCATCTTTATGCAGATAATCTCAGATCTGTAAATCCAACTGGCTAATGGACAATTCCAACTGGATAGCCTGCGGGCATCTTAAACTCACTCATATTCAAATTAGAGCTCATTATATTTCCCTCTAAACCTTCCCTTCTCCCTAACTTGCCTGTTTCCGTTGAGAGCTCCGCCATCCTTCCAGTCATCCAGGTTGGCAACATCGGTGTCTTCCTCAACTTCTCTCTCTCCCTCAGCCCCCGGATCAAATCAATTGTCAGGTTCTGTCAGCTCCCAGTAGAATACAGCCTTCTTGAGTGCAGGGACTTTTTCTCCCTTGTCTCTGTGTTCCCGGAGCCTAGCACGGTGCTGGAAAATATCTAGTATGTAATAAATATGTGTTAAGTGACCGAGTATTGCATTCATCTCTGGGCACTGCATTTTAAGAAGGACCTTGATAAACTACAGTGTCCATCCTGAAGAGGGCCCCAGAACGATAAAGGGGCTCAGGCTTGTGGCATATGAAGGCAAGTTGAAGGAACTAGGGATGCTTAGCCCGGAGAAGAGAGAATTTAAGTGGGGGGGCATGATAATGATCATCAAGTATTTGAAGAGCTGCCACATGGAAGACTTTCTCCTTGTCCCCTGGGGTCAAAACTAGGGTCAAAGGGTAGAAGTGGCAAAAAAGGTAGATTTGCTCTCCAAGTAAGCAAGGTAAGGAGAACTTTCAATGATTTGAACTATCCAGAAGTCAAATGAACTGCCTTGGGAAATAGCAGGTTCACCCTCATCAGAGGTCTTTGACCAAAGGTAGGGTATGTTGCAACTGGGATTCTAACTTGGGTCTGTCTAAGTTGAACTTGAGGGCATCTGAGGTTCTGGGATTCTGGAATGGCAGAGCATCAGACCTGGCCTCAGAAGGTCTGAGCTGAAATCTTGGTTCTTCTATTTACTGTTGTTGGGAATAGGAACATAAATTCTCTGGCCTCATTTTCCCTATCTGTAAAATGAGGGCTTTCCTTCCAGCTTTAAATCCAATAAATCCCCTCACTTCCAGGAAGAACAAACGTTTGCAGGCTCTTGTGGAGAACAAATTTTGCTGAACACAAGGGCACCCAGTCATCATTTTCAAAGAGTATTGGATAGTGCCAAAGGGCTTGCCCAGGGCTCCTCTTCCTCTTGCCCTCCAGAAGGCAGCTCAAAGCTCTATGCCATTTAATATTCAAAGGCACAGAAGGTCCTGGGAATGGAGAGACTTGCCTAGGGTCTCAGCTGGAATGCTGATTCCTGAGGTGCTTTCTCCCAGATCCTGTCTTGAGCTCAGAAATCGACAGTCCTAAGATGCCTTCAAAGTCTGTCGCCCTAATTTGGCCATATATGATTGCCTCTCATTTGACAACTTTTGGGAGAAGTTAAAGAACATTCTCACTCAGCAGGTTTGTTTAAATCTCAACAACATATAAAAAAGCTGCTGTCTTTAGCTTCCCCTCATAGACCCACCACCCCCATAACAAAAGGAAGATGGCAGCAGAAAGATGCTAATCAAATCTCTTTCAGACCTGTTATCTTCATGTGCTATGCCAACAGAATACTGCTCCACCCTCCCAGCTGCATTGCATGACGTTTTAGAATACAGCTGCCTCTATACAAGGCCAAAACTTAGCTAGAAGAAACAGGAACAGTTCTGTCAATCACTTGGATGCTTTAGCCCCATGACACCCAACACCTGGATACTTATAAACATCAAGAGATTGAATATACCGCTTTCCATCCAGATGTTGAGTGCCACATAGGCTTATTGCCTGTGGCCAACAATATCTGTAATAGAACTAATTATATGGCATTAATTTAACATTTAATGTTCTTTCCATGCCTGCTGCTCTGTAAATAAAAGTTAACATTAAAAATATTAATGAGTATTTAGTTTCCATGATTCATGTTCTTTTCAGGTGCTCACATACACATACACACACACACACACACACACACACACAAAGTATCATCAGGGGATATGAGGGAATTTCCTAGGTAACTAAAGCTGACTCGTTTAAGTGCCAACACTTTTTATGCTTTAAGCATTTTGATGGAAATCTTGCCTGCTTCTTAAAACTGGTAAAGGTCAGAGGAAGCTTGCAAGGGTTAGTGGCAAGAGTGCAAGATGTAGCATCAAGAAGACCTGAGTTCAAATCCTGTCTCTTAAACCGATTGCATGGTGCCAGGTAAGTTATGTAATTTCACTGAGCCTCAGGTTCCTTATCTTCAAAATGGGCATAGTAGAACCTCTCTCTCTCAGTTCTTTATAAGGCTCAAAGAAAACAATATATGTAAAGTGCTTTGCAATTTTTGGAGAGTTATATAAATAAGTTATTGAAGTATACTTACCAAAAAAACCCCAATAAAGTATACTAACAAAATGTGAATGTTTTTGTCATTAGTATCATTGTTATAAATCCCAGTTATTGTCCTATTTGTAGTCTATAAAGGGGATTGCTGCCTTAGTGGGAATTTAGCCTAGTAACCTCTGATCCCTTCCAACACTGAGATGCTACGATGCTGTGATCTTGTGATTTGGGGACTGAGGCCCTTATTATATATGAGGTAAAGTAGATGGGCTTTATGATATTAATTTTAACTATTGAGAAGTCTTTTTTTCATTTAATTTTGGGTTTTCAGGCCGAGATTACCGATTGCCTGACCTTTAAATAAATTGATTATTACTATGTATATTTTATGGATCCATAATTTAAAATCAGACAATTTGAAAATGTTCCAGCCCACTCACAAATTGGCAAATAGGATACACCCAAGTATGGAGAAAAATGTGATTCTAGGCTTTAAAAAAGTTCTGTTGATATTTAAAGTACAAGTTTGAAATGAGTGAGATTTTAAAAGACAATTTAAAAACCCTGACTTTATGAACAGTGAATTGAAAACAATGAAGAGTTTGACCTAATCATCCACACAGGAAAAGTCAAGTGGATGAAGAATGTCTGTTGTCCAGATTAGGATATGCAGTTAAATAGACAACCTATAGGGCTTATCTATCAGTAGAAATCTTGGATAGATATTACAAGTGGGTAGTGAGGTGGGCCCAGATTTAAACAGGAAGAGAATAAGCTGGATTGTGACCCCATACTTCTCCCTGAAACAAAGGCCCATCCTCATATCACCAATATTTGATCAGGGTTGTCATATTTCTTTGATTCATAGTCCTCTATAGTCTATGAGAAATTAAAAATGAGTCTCATTGAGAAGGCAATGGAAAGGGAATGAGAAGTTATGAAGAACTAGAGTAAAGGATGTCAAAGAAATGCCTGATTATAAAAGATGGCATATGGCAAGAGCCAAAGATAACCAACATACAGCCTCTGTATTATGCTGGTGTCCTGGCAATGTCAAGAGAATGGGGAAAGTGATGAGAGGGTAACCTCTAGCCAACCTTATGGGAGGGCATGGATAAGAGTGGTACCCTATTGGCAGGAATAGATGATTGTGATCTGCATCATTGAAACAAACACCGTGGTCTTGGTTCCCTGTTTTATGAAAGACATTAACAAGCTAGAGCAATCTCAGAGGAAGGTGGCCATGTTGATGAGGGGACTGAAAGCCATGCCACATGAAGACCAGTTGAGGAAATTGGAGATGTCCTGCTTGGAGAAGAAAAGATTGGGGTGGGGGAAAGAGATGGCAGTAGCCAGGTACTTGAAGGATTGTCATGTGGAAGACAGATTAGATTTGTTCTGTTTGGCACCAGAGGGCAACACCAGAGTCAATGAATATGAGTCACAGAGAGGCATATTTAGCCCTATGTAAAGAAGAACTTCCTGACTCTAGGAGTGTTTCCAAAGTGGATTGGGCTGCCTTGTTAGGTAGTGACTTCACCTGTGGGGGTCTTCAAGTAGAAGATGGGAGATCATTTGTCAGAGATGTTAGAGGTGGGATTCCTATTCAAATATGGTTTGGCCTTGAGGGCCTCTGTGGTCTCTTTTGACTCTGAGATTCTAAGATTCATTGCTTTGACCTGGTGGGCCCCAAAAGAGGTCCTGCCCCCAGAGCTAGAAAATTTTAGCCATCCTCACTGATTTTTCCTGATTCTGTCACTAACCATGTGACCTTGGAAAAATCTGTGTCTTTTGTTCTTCAGTTTCCTCATCTGTAAAAGGGAAATCGTAAAAATATCCTAATTATGTGAGTGCTGCTGGTGGGGGCTACATGGGAGATACTTAATATATGAGAAAAAAAACTTCTGAAAAATGTAAAAAAGTACCATCCAGGCAGATGTAAGACCGTATTAGTCAACTCAATCCTCTAAGTTGTGGGCTGGCAATTTGGCAGTTGTGAATCTTTGGCAGGAAGCCCTCCCTCCCCAGGTTTGTGTGGGGGTGGGTAAACTCAACTCAGCATTATGCTCTCCAACACTCCTGAGGCTTCCTCTGTTGGAAACATGAGGTCATTTGTTGTCCCTGGAGCCCTCCGAGCCCTCCAGACGCAAATGAACTACCCCTGATGGGCTGTTTGCTAGCAGCCACCTTCTCAGCAGAATAGGGAGCATGGCTTTGTGGCCTCCTCTGAACATGTGAGGAAGCTTGCTGTCAGCCTCCATCTTGGGATGGTAATACTTGGAAACCTCTCCCTTTGTCCCCCAAGGGAGTCTTTCCAAAGGTCAAGGGCGATGGTAAATGTGTAAAAGTGTGGTCTGCTTGGGGGCCTCCTCAGGAGGTGTGGCATGCTGCCTCTGTCACCCACTGGGCAGCAGGAAAGTGATGGGTAAGAGGTAATGGTATTGAGGAAAGAAATCCCATCCCTGAAATTGGCACAGAAGGGCCTCACAATGACCTGGGGGCCCTCTTGAAAAGGATCAGTGGCTTTGAGTAACTGAAGGTATGCTGTAATTTAGCAATAAAACTCACCACAAAACCCACTATAACTGTGTCAAAGGTGGCAATGGGGACTACAGAGGGGAAAAAATAGATTTAATATGGCTTAGCACTTCCAAGACTCATAGAACACTGGAATATTGATGTAGATTGTCATCGGTTTTAGCTAGGTGGCCACTGAGAACACTTCCCAGTTCTAAATCTGTGGTTCTATGATTCTAGTAATGATCCCATTAACTCCTCATCCTCCCTGTCTTACCCCTGACCGTAGGTGTTCCCCAAGGCTCTGTCCAAAGCCCTTCTCTTCTCCCTCTACACCTTATCTCAGTGATCCCATTATCTCCCATGAGTTTAATCATCTCTATGAAGATGTCTCTCAGATCTATACCTCTAGCCCTAACCTCTTTCCTAAGCTCTGGTACCACATCCTTAGCTGCCTACTGGACATTGCTTAGTTCTCCCACAAACACCTTGTTTAATATGTCCAAAAGAGACCTCATTATCTTCTCCCACACTCCCCAAATCTATTCCTTCTCCAAACTTCTCAGTGGAATATGAGATCCTTGACAGCATGGATTGTTATTTATTTGGTCTATGTATCCCCAGCACCTAACACTTCTTTGCACACAGTTACTTACCAAATGCTTGTTTAATGGAATCTGATTATTGCAGAGACATCAACAAAGTAAAAATAGAATGGTGGGCCCAAACTCTTTCGCCAGGGCCAGAGCAAGCTTTCAGTAACGAGTACCATGTTTTTGGATGGACGCTGAGTAATTTGAGAATGTCCAGAGGAGGGCAACAGGATGATGGGAAGACTGGTATTAGATTGTGAGCTCCTTGAGGGCAGGGACACAGTAGGTGCTTAATAAATGCATATTGACTGACTGACTCATATTGGCATTGCTTGAAGGAACCAGGAATGTTTAGTCTAGAGAGGACGTAAGAAAGGGTATCTTTCTGCTTGGTCCCAGTAGGTAGAAAGAATACTGAATTTTAGAGTCAGAAGACTTGAGTTCAAATTCTGGTTCTTTGACTTGCTATCAGTATGACCTTGGGCAAGTCACTCTGCCTCTCAGCTGCAATTTTCCCATCTATAAAATGAAGGGATTGGACTAGACCAGGGCTTCTTAAACTTTTTCTGCTCATGACCCCTTCAGCACTTCTTAAACTGTGGGTCGCGACCCCATATGGGTTTGCGACCCACAGTTTAAGTAAAGTGCCAGACGAGACAAACTCTAAGAACCTTTTACAATTCCAAATTTCATCTCAGCGGCAGAAGGAGCTAGCTAAATGGAATGGGCTGCCTTCTGAGATAGTGAGCTCTCTGTCGCGAGCAGTTCAAACCAAGACTGGAGGGTCACTCATCCAAAAAGAATGTTATGGAGGGGTCTCATGCATCGGGTCAAGGGGCTGTGCCCTGTGATCTATAATATCCCTCCTGACTTTGAGATTCTGTGAATGTTCATCTAAGGACCAAGAGCTCCAACTGGCATTTTCCCAGTTCCTCCAATGCTGCGGAATGCCGGCCCACGCTCACTAAGCGGAGGGAGGCCGAGCCAGGCCAACGTGTTGGACCTGGAGACGAGGCCCTTTATGGGAAAGAGCCATGCCATGTCCCATCTGGCCCCAGATGGTGAGGGTTTTCTTGAAAGGCATCACTCTTTGTGGGGTCTAAGGAATAGAATGGCTGAATCACAGAGGAAAAGTCAGGGAAAGGACTTTAATCAGTAAACCTTTATTAGGTGCCTTCTACATTCCAGGTACCACGGTAGGAAGTAGAGACACAGAGATCAAAACAAAATGGTTCCTGCTCTCAAGAAGTTTACATTCCATAGAGGGGAAATGATATTATACAGGGAAGTGAATGAAAAATACGTGCAAAGCATTTTGGGGAGGACGGGGGAACGTGAACAACTGGCACCAGGAGGATCAGAAGAGGCCTCATGTAGAAAGTGCCATTTGAGCTGCACCATGAAATGAGCTAGAGTCAAAAAAGGCAGAGGTGAGGAACAGGAAAGCCTTCCAGGCCTGGGGAGAGGGGACACAGCCTGTGCAAAGTCATGGAGGCAGGAGACATGGACAAGTTTGACCGAAACAAAGAGTACGGGGTGGGGGGGGACAATGTGAAATCAGTCGAAAAAGACGGGTTGGCGACAGATTGCAAAGGGTTTTTAAACACCAAACAGCAACACTAGAGTTTTTTATTTGATCCTAGAAGCTTCTTGAGCAGCTGAGTGACATGGTTGGACCTGAGCAAGAAAAGAGATGAGAAGGTATACTCCCTGCCCCAGGGAAGAAATCCAATTGCTTTACTCGGTAAACAGAAAGGAGGAAAGCAGGCACCCATCCCCTTTTAGAGCTTTCTTGGCAACCTTCAGGAGCAAGGCATCAGCCCATTAGCTGCTACTGAAGAAGGTCATGGCACGAAGGCCCCTTGTACCTTTAAAAGGGCTAAGTTATTACTCTGATATCCATCATTCTCACAATGTGATTGCCACTATGTAGGTAGGCAATCAGCAAAGCCATAACAAGGGCAGGGCAAATAGGGCTTTGGGCCAGTGCCCTGAAACTTAGAGTATGCTAACGGTACATGCACTCCTTACTCAGTCTAGAAACAACTGAGCTTAGCATCTATGTAGCAAGAATAGGAATAGGGACTGGACCCATGATTCCATTAGGATAGCGACCTTCCTGCTGGTGAAACTCCCTCTACCAATGCAGGTCGGTATCTTCTGTACAATTGGGAGTCTTAGAGAGCTGCATAGAATACCTGAGAAGTTAAGTGACTCACCCAGGGTCACCCAACCAGGATATGTCAGAGGAAGGACTTGTCTTCATGGCCTCAAGACCAGGTATCTCTCTGCTACACTAGGCTGACCCTTTGGAGCGAGAATAACCTTCCCATCCCCACCCCAGGTGTGCTTCTCCCCAGAGTAGCATCAATCCTTCCCCCCCCCCCCCCAAAGCAGCATTACCTTCTCTCCCCCATGGGACCTTGTGTCCTGGGGTCTTTCCTCCACCCCCACCTGCATGTGCCATAAAAAAGTTGATCCAGGATCAGTTTCGGGCCGCTTGCCAGGGCACCACCAGTGCTACTTAAAACTCTTGAAATCCTCAGGTTTCAGGGACAGGGTTGTTTCTCTTCCCAGGAAGCAAGATCTCCCTGTATTCCTCAGCAACCATAAAACCTTAGGATTAAGAGCTGAAGGGGGCTTTAGCAATGGTCTAGAACAGACTGGGACACAGACAGCCACTGAGTACTTCCAGAAGGGACCTTGAGCCTGGCCAGTGGGAGACTGTAGCCCCAAGGCTGACCACCCACCCCAAGTTGGGGGAGAGACTTGGAAGGGGCTCATGGGGCCCTGATTCCCATTAGGCAAGACCCGGGGGGAGCATCTGTCATCACTCTTGGAGACAGGGGTTGGCCCTCAGTCTTTACAAGGCGGTTTCTATATGTCTCACCTCACAAATATTCGGGTGACTGTTTCCATAGACACCCACACGAGTTTCCCAGCTTAACCACACTCGCTTAAGAACTCAGGCATTGGTTACGGCAGCTGTGAACTGTTTCCCCCCCACCCCACCCCCCCCCCGTGTCTAACAGGCCCTGATTATCTGTCTTCCTCTGGGGTGCAGTAGGGCAAGGGCTTCTGAAAAAGGAAAAAAAAAGTAGGCATGTAACATACCTGCCGAAGGCCTGGGACTGTCAGAACTAGAAAGAAATACAATCCGTTCCCTAGAAGAGTGAAGGGAGAAAGGGGGGACTCACGGGCCTTAGCCCCGGGCAGCAAGGTTGGAGGGGTGGGGTGGATGCTAGCTCATTCTGGACTGTTTCACAAGTTTCAAAAGAAAGCCATTCCCCTATGTCGGAAACTGAGCTGTGGGTCCCAAAGACCACGCGGTCAGCCAGCAAGGGAAAGGCTGTGGGGTGTGGGAGGCTTGTGTGGGCTCTGGGGGAAACCTTTAAAAAAGAAAAAAAAGCCTGTGAAATTCACAGCCCACTAGACTAAATTTAATTTCATCCTTGTGCTCAGAGCATAAAGACTGGTCAAATAAAAAACAGCTGTATGCTGAAAAAAATGGGGAGAAATAAGACGGGAGAAGTGGTACAGTGGAAAGACTAGGATTGGAGTTGGGGCACCTGGGTTCAGATCCTACCTTAGACACTTAGTACCTGTGCGACCATAAGCAAGTCAGTTAACTTCCCTGGGCTTCAGTCTCCTCACTAGTGAAATGAGAGCATTACAACCAGGCGACTTTTAGGATTCTGTCTAACTTGACACTCCTCATCTGCGCAGAGAAGAAAATAATGATGAGAATCAAATTGCACGTGGCATAATAGAGCTTAGAGCTGACAGAGTGCTTTGGCATCACTTACCTTATTTGATGCTTAGGCCAATCCTGTGGGGGTAGGGGACACAAGTATCAGCCCAATTTTACAGAGAAAGGAACTGAGATGAGTGGGACCACGGTGCAAACTGTGCTATAAACAAGTACACATGGGCACACAGAAAGCTACCTTCTACTCCAGTATAATTAACCAGGCTTCCCCAGTACTGAGATGTCTAGAATCTTGTTATTATGAGGAAATTGTTAGGAATCACCTGTTCTGGCACTAGGGCTGTAGAGGAAGAGAGGCAAGTCTGACCTTTGGGAAATAAATTAGAAATTGAAGAGAAGGGTTAGAAATTCGGTGACAGAAAGACGGGCAGTACACATACAGTTCCCTTCTTTCCCCTTTGCTTCGAAGTCCCTGGACTTTGGAGGAGTGAGTCGGTGCTTTGTTGGGGTTGCTCAGGAGGCTGGGCTATTTGGACTGAGGAGGGGTCTGGGGAGTCAGAGGACCTGAGATCTGACTCTTAAGTGACTGTGGCCAAGAGTCTCTCTGGGTTTATCTTCCTCATACATACAGTCAAGGAGTAGGTGATCTCAAAGGTCCCTTCTAGCTCTGACCCTTATAAGCCCACAAAGGCTAGTTGCTACTTAGTGGAGGAACCAAAGAACAGCTCTAAATCTATGTTCCTATGATCCTTTGGACAGTAGAAAGCTCATATGTGCCCCCCCCCCCCATTCCAATGCAAAGAGCATATTCTCAGGTACTTTCCTCACCAGCTGTTCTGTGGCCGAAGACCAGAGAAAACACTTGCTGTACAGGATGATTTGTTGTAAAGACTTCATTGTGACTAGACCAGCAAGCTGCTTTTGCTATGGGCCCTGCACTAAGCCCTGGAACCAGCTTAGTTATCAGGGCCCCATTCTTGGTAATGGGATATGTTATAATGGGACTTTTGTCTGTAATATCAATGTTTGGGGGGTAGCCAATCAGTTCATTATCATTTGGTGTGGGCAGATTAAGCCACTCTTGATGTAATCAGTCTGGTTCCTTCCTCCTCCAAGCACAAAGACAGCTGTCCCCAGCTGGCTGAGCCCGGGCAGAGGTTCACATCGGCCTCTCTGTCATTAAACTCTGCTACTGCCAGTGGTTGGCCAACCAGAGCTCCTTCCCACCAGATGCCATATGGCAAACAGTAAGGCCACTCTGAGTCAATGGAAAGGTGGTTTGCGTTAAACATAAGTCAAAGGGCACCACTTTAAATGCACCAGAGATTCTCCACTCCCTACCCACATGCAGGGCAATGGGAAGTCAAATGGCACCAAGAGTGGTGAGGTCAAGAGCTTTGAATGAGGGGGTCAGGAGATCTGGATTCTGGTCACAGCCTTTAACTTCATGTTCGGCCTTGGGCAAAAAAAGCGATCCAATTCCATGCTTTTCTTTGCCTCCATTTCCTGACCCATAAAATGAGGGAGTTGCATGAAATGATTTCTGCAGTCCCTTCTATTCCTATGATCCTATTATTCAATAATCTCATGGTACCATGGCAACTGTCTGTGTGAATTGTTGCCCTTTCATTCGCTTGTAAGTCTCAGTAGGGAACACAGAGGAAGCAAGAAGCTCAGTATGATGAAGAGCTTCCTTACAATCAGAATCAAGAAGAAATGGAATTGGTAGTCTCTGAAGGTAGTGAGCTCCCTTAACCTGGAAGTCATTTCACCTCATCAGTGTGGGTACTTTCTCTAATGATTCAGATAACAGCTCATCTCTGGTGACTCTTGTCCACTCCTAAATCCTCCACAGGGGGCAGGCCCAACATGGTAAGAAGCCTTCCTCTATGCCATTTTTTTTGGTGTTATAGATGCCTTTTCAGAATATTATTTTGTGATTTACATTGATAATTGAAGGAAATGCTAAATTTCAGTTAGAGGTTATGGTAAATAAAGATGTAATTATTTGCCCATCCAAGTTCATGGATTCCATGAAATCTGGTCCGTGGACTCCAGGTTAAGAGCTCCTGACCTAGATTTCTTAACTGTGGGTACCAAAGGAGCACGGATTATGTTATTCTCTCCATATTTTATATAGATATTCTCTCTCTCTCTCTCTCTCTCTCTCTCTCCCCCTCTCCTCTTCCTCCTTCTCCTCCCCCTCCCCCTCTCTCCTACCTTCCCTTCCTCTCTCTCAACGGTTTATGTATTTTTCCAGATACCGCTCCCTGATGATACCCTTTAATAATATTTCAATCAATGAGTATTTATTAAATGCTTAGGTACTGAGAATTTAAAGAAAAAGCAAAATAAAAAAAAATTCCTGCCCTCAAGGAGCTTATATTTTAACAGGGGAAACAACATGCAGCTAAATGAGTAGGTATAAGATACATGTAGAGTAGACACTAGTATTTGGTGAGACTGGGAAAAGCCTCCTGTCGATGGTAGAGTTTAAACTGAGTCGTGAATGAAGGCCAGGATTCTAAAAGATGGAAGTGAGTACAGAGTGCATTGAAGGAGTGATGGACAGCCAGTGCAAAGGCACAGAGCTAAGAGATGAAGGATCATATTTAAGGACTAGTAAGAAAACCAGTTTGGCTGGAACTATGGAGTATGTGAAGCATAGTAGTATATAATATGTCTTGGAAGGAAAGTGTGGAAACTACACCCACCAACAACTGGGCTTCTTTCAGAATTTCCTGGGGACACTGAGAGATGAACAGGTTTGTATGAGATTGCAGGGCTAGTATGTGTAGCATTCCTTCTGGGGCTACCTTCCTAATCCCTGCTCACACTGGCAGGCTAGATCCCCAGAGGGTAGCTAAATATTCCCATTCAGGGTCCTAGGGGTAACTCTGAGGATGCTGGGTTTCTAGAACTGTTGCTCAGGAGCCCACATTGGTGTGCTTTCCATTAGTGATCAACCAATAGCCTCAATTATCTTTTTAAAAAGGTGTTTACTAAAATGTATAGTAATAATAGCTGGTATAAAACATTCCCCTTACATGCTCACGGTCCCTGGGGAGAGAGGGCTCAAGCTTAAAGCACAATGGTGGTGAGGCATACCTGTAAGGCACGCTTAAAACAGTTCTGGGAACTTGATAAGCACATAATGAGTGTTTGTTGGTTGATTGATAAAAGGTAAAGGTGAGATAAGAAAGCCTGTATGATACGGTACAAAAGTGAATACACTGAAGACAACATATGGAAATGTTCATGTTTGGTGATGAGTTTGTAGTTCATAATGAAAAAATGACAGCAACAAAATCGTAAGTTCAAAGGCGGAAAAGAGATTGAAGAAAAAAATCACTTGCAATTATTTTAAAAATTATTTTAAAAAAACCTTTAGATTTTTCCTTTATCAGTTGGGATTTTATGGTTTTATTTGGATTTTTATCCCTTGTTTTGATTGTTTCTATAATTATTGAGATTATCATTAGGTTTACAGTAAAAATATATATTAAAAAGAAGTATATAGGATCACAGCTTTAGATCTGGAAAGGACTTTAGAGTTCATTGTAGTCCAACAATATCATCGTATAGAACTGAGACCCAGAAAGGCTGAATAACTTGCCAAAGTTCTCACAGGTACTATGTGGCTGACCTGCCATTTGAATTTAGGTCTTCTGACTTGAAATATGTTGCTCTGCACACTGTTTTCTGCCTATGTGACTTGGTACCTGCCCTCTCATTCCTTACAGTCTGGTTAGAGAGGCAAGACTAGCACATGTGAAAATCAAAACTTGAGAATGATGATAAAGTATGAAACTAAGTATGACCATGAGACCGAATATTTTGTGAAGAAAATGCCTTCTGTGGATTTTCAAGAAAGGGCATGATCAGTATTGGGTAAAGTCATGGAGAAGGCTTCATAGAGGAGCTAATGGTTTATCTCAGCTTGGAAGGGACAGTAAGACCTGCCTTAGTGGAGCAGAGGGGGCGTCATGCTGAGGTCTGGACAGCAGGGTTGATCACATGGGAATGGAAGGCAAGAAAAAGTCAGGCCAATGTCAGGGATTAAGATTAGCAGGAGCCAGGGCCAATGTGGGTCCAGAAGTCAGAAACGAGCTCAAGATCTGGGAGCCAGGAGGTCAAGGGAGAGACCAGTTATTACCAGGGCTTTTATTATGCTCCTTAAAGAACAGGAAGCTGCTTGGGAGATGATATAGATTATGGAATGTTTGGAAATTGGTCTTGAAGTGGTGAGAGAAAGAAGCATGGATGGAGGGCTCTATGACATGCTACCATAGCATTGCGCTATGATAGCATATGTACTGAGTGCTTGAGCGTTGAAGAGGTAGGGAGATTGAGAATGGTAGCGGAGAGAGGCTGGATCAGGGGAGTTTGGTAAAAGTAGTGAGATAACTCAATGTATATGGGAGAGAGAATGAGTGGAATGGGAGTTCTAAGGCCAGTGGAGAGTGGTTCATTGAACCCAGTCTGATCTGAGGACTATGCATGGGAGTCTGGATCTTAGAATGCCATCTACCTCCACACCTCACACAGTGCATATACCAGCTTGGAAGAACAGTGATGAGAGGCTGTTAACCAGATGTGGTAACCTAATACTTAACTGAACAGATCATTTTCTGAGCCCTTCTTCAGCTGTTTGGGGAAGAGAATGCCTGAAAAAGCAAATGATTCTTAGAGTTTGCAGTGTGGAACTGTGAGTGATGGTTTGAAACAGGTGGTCTTCCAAATGTTTCTGAAATCCCACTATATAGGTAGCGTCACCTATAGAACACATGCTTTAACTCAAATGTAGCATCCCCATAATTCATCAGTTTTGCCTAGAATGGCAAACTGTGATTCATGGGACTCAACTAGGCCCAGAGCTGGTAACAGATCCTGCTTTCTCATTTAGATTTCGAAGGAGAGCCTCTTGTAGACTCAGGGTAAGCTCACGGTATCCTGAGGCCAGGCTGTTCCAACAAGAGAAAATAGACCTTTGCTCTGTAGGCTTTTGGTCCCACTTTGTGAGTAATAAAAAGTGAAAATCTGTGGTTTAATTAACCTGAAGGCAGAAGAGAAACCATGTATAGTAATCCTGTTTGTGAATAACTTTGTGCTGACTACATCAAGTCCTGGAACATTGTAGAGCCTCCTAAATGTGGATGTAAATGTAGAACAATGTAGAGCCTCCACAATCATTCAAAAGTTAGGCTTTACTATCCACACAGGAAAAATCAAGTGGATTAAGAACTCCAATTGTTCAGGCTATTGTAGAGACATCCCAGAGAACTTGCTTATTCAGTATAGCCATCTCGGATAGACAATGCAATGCAATGCAATGAGCTGAGCACAGAGTTGAGCAGAAGGAGGGGAAAGGGCCAGATTGCCTTTGGGAAGTTGTACGTTGCTTTGAATATTGCCAGGCTTCTCCCTGAAACAAAGGCCCATCTTTTTAACACCAATAACTTTCCAGTGTTGTTTGTTGTATGGCTGCAAATTACGGAATACTACAGTCTCCCAGGAATTGAAGTTAAGAATCACCCAAAGGGTAATGGAGAGAAGATGGTGGGCTGTAATGCATTACAAAGGTTATCAGGTGGGAGGAGTGGGGCTGGTTAATGAGCTCAGAGCTTTGTGTGATCTATACATTGAGGAATTGTGCAAGAGAAGTAGAAAAGTGTATGATCAAAAAAGATGGGTAAAGTATAACCAATAGCCCACATTCTCCACTGGCAGCTTTAGGAGGTCAAAAGAAAACAAAGAAAACCTCCATAGGTTGAGTGGGCCACCAGAGGCAAACTGATGGGAAGACATAAACAAAAGTTGCACAGGATGGGCAGGTATGAATGGGTTACAATTTCCCTTATTGGAGGTAATACTCACAATGATGAGGTCACAGATCCCCTGGAGGTTTGGAGTATAGTGATCTTTTCACATGGCTTCTTAGACTGGCTGGGTGTGTTAGAGGCTGGGCCTTCATAAACTCAAAGGGCCCCCTTCCACTGGTTTGCCCTGGGGCAAGACAGCAGCTCCCTAGACCATGGTGGCACAATGAATAGTGTACTGGGCCTGAAGTCAGGAAGACCATGAGTTCAAATCTGGTCTCATCTACTTATTAGCTGTGTAACCCTGGCTAAATCAGTTTACCATTGTCCTAGTTTTACTTATTAGTTCAATTATTTTTAACTTTCAATTTTATTCAACTCTCATTTGATTTTCAGAATTTCTATTTTGGTGTTTAATTGGAGATATTAAATTTGTTCTTTTTATAATATTTTTAATTAAATGCCCAATTCATTGATCTGCTCTTTCTTTTATTGATATAAGCATTTAGAGATATATAATTTTCCTCTAAGTACTGCCTTGGCTTCATCCCACAAATTTTGGTATGTTGTCTCATTGTTGTCATTTTCTTTAATGAAATTATTATTTCTATGATTTGTTCTTTGACTCACTGATTTTTAGAATTAGATTATTTAGTTTCCAATTAATTTTTAATCTATGCTTCCAGGGCCCTTTACTGAGTATAATTTTTATTGTATTATGATCTGAAAAGGGCGCATTTGATATTTCTGCTTTTCTGTATTTGATTGTGAGGTTTTTATGCCTTAATACATGATCAGTTTTTGTGAAGGTGACATATAAAGCTGAGGAAAAGGTAAATTTCTTTCTATTTCCATTGAATTTCCTCTGGAGGTTTATCTTATCTAACTTTTCTATAATTCTATCCCTGGCCTTAACTTCTTATCTGTTTTATGGTTAGATTTATCTAGTTCTGAGAGGAATAAACTGAGGTCCCCCAATAGTATAGTTTTCCTGTCTATTTCCTTCTATAACTCAATGAACTTTTCCATAAGAATTTGGATGCTATGCCACTTGGTACATATATGTTTAGTATTGATATTGCTTCATTGTCTATGGTACCTTTCAGCAAAATGTAGTTTTCCTGCTTATCTCTTTCAATTAGGTTTATTTTCGATTTTGCTTTGTCTGATATCATGATTGCTACCTTTGCTTTTTTTTTTTTACCTCAGCTGAAGTATAACATATAATGCTCTAGCCCTTTATTTTAATTCTGTATATGTCTTTCTGTTTCAAGTGTGTTTCTTATAAACAACAAAATGTTGGTTTCTGGTTTTCTATCCATTATCCACTTCCATTTTATGCATGAGTTCATTTCATTCATATTTACAGTTATGATTGCTAACTGTATATTTCCCTCTATCCTATTTTCTCCTGTTTATCCTTTCCTCTCTTTTTTAACTCTGTCCTTCCTCAAAAGTTTGTTTTGCTAGCGCAGCGAGGTGGTGCAGTGGATAGAGCTCTGGCCTTGGAGTCAGGAAGACCTGAATTCAAATCCAGCCTCAGACACTTGACACTTACTAGCTGCGTGACCCTGCACAAGTCACTTAACCCCAATTGCCTTACCAAAAAAAAAAGCCAAAACAAAGTAAATAAAAAAATCCTATTTAAAAAAAAAAGTTTGTTTTGCTTCTGACCACTGCCTCTCTTAATCTGCCCACCTCCTTATCACACATACCATTTCTCTTAGTAGCTTCTTCTCTGTTGAGTAAGACAGATTTCTATACCCAACTGAGTGTGTGTGTGTGTGTGTATGTATGTATGTATGTATGTGTGTACTCTTCCTTCTTTGAACTAGTACAAATGAGAGTAAGGTTCAAGCACTGCCCACCCTCTCACCATTTTCCCCTTTATTGTAAAAACTCTTCCTTGCATGCCTCTTTTATGTGAGATAATTTTCCCTCATTCTTCCTTTCCCTTCCTCCTTTTCCTTTAGATCCCTCTTTCTCAGCCTTCTATTTTTCTTTTGAGATCACCCCAACATAATAGCCTCACACCCATGCCCTCTAACAAGACTCCCCTTCTCACTGCCCTAATGATGATAAAGTTCTTGGGAGTTACAATGCATCATATTCCCATTTGGGAATGTAAACAGTCTAACCTTAAATTCCTCATGATTTCTCATTCATGTTTACCTTTTTATGCCTCTCTCAAGTCTCGTGTTTGAATGTTGAATTTTCTATTTAGCTTTGGTATTTTCATCAGGGTTAACTGCAAGTCCTCTATTTTATTAAATGTCCATTTTTCCTCCAAAGGATTTTTATATTCATTTTTGGGGATAGGTTACTCTTGGTTGTAATCCCAGCTCTTTTGCCTTCTGTAATACCATATTCCAAGCCTTCTGCTCTTTTATAGTGAAGCTGCTAAAACTTGTGTGATCCTGACTGTGGCTCCATGGTATTTGATTTGTTTCTTCCTGGCTGCTTGTGATATTTTTTCTTTGACTTGGAAGCTCTGGAACTTGGCTATAATATTCTTGGAAATTTTCATTTTGAGATCTCTTTCAGGAGTTGATCAGTGGATTCTTTCAATTTCTATTTTGCCTTCTGATTCTAAGATATCTGGGCAGCTTTCCTGTATAATTTCTTGAAATATGATGTCTAGGTTCTTTTTTAAAGTATGGCTTTCAGGTAGTCAAATAATTCTTAAATTATCTCTCCTTGATCTATTTTCTAGTCAGTTGTTTTTTCCAATGAGATATTTCACATTTTCTTCTATTTTTTCATTCTTTTCACTTTGTTTTATTGTTTCTTGATGTCTCAAGAAGTCATTAACTTTCACTTGACTGATTCTAATTTTTAAGAAAGTATTTCCTTCAGTGAGATTTTATACTCCTTTTTACCGTTTGAACAATTCTGTTTTTTTAAGGAGTTATTTTCTTCACTACTTTTCTGTGCCTCTTTTACCAAGCTGTTAATTCTCCTTTCATAAGTTTTTTCATTGCTCTCATTTCTTTCCCTATTTTTTCTCTACCACTGTTATTTGATTTTTAAAATATTTTTTAAAAAATATTTTTCTTAGGGGCAGGTAGGTAGCACAGTGGATAGAGCTCAAGCCTTGGGGTCAGGAACACCTGAGTTCAAATCCAGTCTTAGACAAACAACACATGACACTTACTAGCTGTGTGACCCTGGGCAAGTCACTTAACCTCGATTGCCTAGCAAAAAGCAAAAAAAAAAAATCTTTTACTTCAGCTCTTCTAGGAGTTCTTGTTGGTCTTGTGTCCCAACTAAATTTTTCCTTAAAGCTTTGCTTGTAGATATTTCATGTCATTGTATTCCTCTGAGTTTGTCTTAAACTTCCCTGTCACCATAGTAGCTTTCTATGGTCAGATTCTTTTGTTGTTGTTGTTGTTGTTTACTCATTTTTTCCCAGCATATTTCTTGACTTTCAACTTTGTGTTAGAGTTGAGTTCTGCTCAATCAGGAAGGGGGAAGGGGGCAGTCCACTGTCCCAAACTTCAGGGTTTTTGTTTTGTTTTGTTTTGGTTTTTTTTGCTCTGCTGTTTGTGCATCTAGTTCTGGGGCTTGTATGTTTTTGGTGTTTCTAAGGTCGTGTGATCCAGGGAAAGATGTGGTCACTGGTCTCTTGGTGTGTGCTCTGGTTCTTACTCTGGTAGGGCCTATGCTCTCACAAGACCACAACTCATCTCCTCCTTGGGATGACAACCTGGAACTATGGTCTCTGCTCCCTTATGACTGCAAGTACTCTGCCCTGGAACTGGGTAATAGGCAATGGAGGTGTTAAATGGTGCCTGGTTCTCTGCCCAGTACTAGCGATCCTCTGGAGTCTTTTTCTGACCAAGTGTTCCATCCCCTTATCATCTCTGGGCAGTGAGAGTTCCTGGTCCTGCTGTTGCTGCCACCACGGCTGCTGCCACATCCAAGGTCCAAAGCTGGTGTTGCTTCCACACTGTACTTCCAGCCAGCCCCCACCCCAGTGCCTCAGACTTCTTCTGATCTCCTAACTTGTCCTGGGCTGGAAAAATGTCTCACCCCAATCTTTTATTGTTTATGCCACTTTAAAATTCAATATAACATTTTATTTTAAAGTTGTTTAGAGGGGAATTTTGGGAGAGTTTGGCTAGAATACTCCCTTTACACCACCATCTTGGCTCCACCTTAAATGAGATAACATTTGTAAAGCACTTTACACAGTGCCTGGCACATAGTGAGTGCTTAAGAAATGCTTGTTTCCTTCCTTCAGGCCAGAGTGGAAGGAGAGCTGTGACTCTTGCCACAAAGTTCCCTGAATAAATAACACTACACACTACACACACACGCGCACATACACACACACACACACACACACACACACACACATACCCCATACCCCGCACCCCACTATCACCTCAGTTTCCTGCCTTTGAGCTTGTGTTGACACTCTAGTTTTGGTTTAAGCTTAGATTTGAAGAACTTTTGAAGAAGGGACAAGGGAGGGGGACAGGTGTGATTCGAGAAACAATTGTTTGGCATCTAAATCAACTGACTAACTTGAAGAAACAATTATTGATCCGCTAAACATGAGGTCTGTAAACACTGACCACCACCAGGGGCTAAATGGCCATTGATCAGCATCAGTTGTTCCCCAGTTCTTTAGCCCCCTGGAAGTGAAGCCTTCTTTTGAGTTCAGATTAGTTTGTCACTGGCCACCCTGCATTCTAAACAACTGCCTTAAGAGCAAAGAATACAACTGTTGTCCTCCATATTGTATTACTGAGTAGACACGGTTTCCTTTTTTTATTTTTCATGATCTTTTAATATGCTGTTTTTCAGACAGTGATGTTGGTACTAGATGAACTCCAGAGGTAGTACAGAAGCCTATGCCCCCAGGAAAGGAGACAGAGAGAATTGTGACAGGTAGAGTTTAACTTGGGTTTCATCCATGTCCCCCTTAGTGCCTTCCTATTCATTGCTTCCTCTCTACTACCCCATAGCACCCACTACCATCATGCCTCTCTTCCAACTGGCTGACTAGAACCTACTACTGGATGGAGTGCCTTTTTCATGCCCTTCCCTCCCCTTATTATCAAATACTCCAATGTGTCTGTGATCCCCTTGATGAGGCTATTCTGATGATTCCAATAACAATCCATCTGATGCCTACACATTCTGTTATTCAGGTCCACGTCCTCCAATAACATCATTATAGGGGAGTCCACCCAAACGTTCTGAGGGCCCTCCTCCCTCTCTTCTGATGTTGTGAGAACACCACATGCACTTTGATCAGTTATCCCTTACTCTTACCATGTGACCAATCTGCTTTGTTTTCAATCATCCATGGCCTCAATGACATCCTTTACCCTGGTTGGTCTTCATGGTGCCTTATTTTTTATGGTAACAGCCTGTCCCTGCCCACCACGTGCCCTAGAGTGCCCTCTGAGTGGGGCTCATTTTTCATTCTTCAGAGACCGTAGTGTTCTATAACTTGCAGCCATACAACAATACTGTGTTTGTTTCAGGGAGAAGGTTGGGGTCATTAAAGAGAGTCTGCAGCTTCCCAAAGACAGTCCAGCCATTTTGCCTGCTTCTTTTTAATTCTTGGCTCAACTTTGCATCCATTTGCAAGTCAAGTCAAAAAGCATTTATTAAGCACTTATTATGTGCCACATACTATGTTAAGTGCTGAAGTGTCTATCAAAGAGATCTATAGATATAGATAAGTAGATAAATAATGAATATTATATACAATATTTATGCATATACCTGTCATGTCCTCTGTACCTTAGTCTCTGCTCCCAAGGTAACAACTCATTAATCTGACAAACACTTGCCTGAGGTTCTTAAGAGACTATTATTAATGTTACCCCTCCCAGGTAATAGGGATGTGTGTGTGTGTGTGTGTGTGTGTGTGTGTGTGTGTGTGTGTGTGTCAATAGGACTCTTTTGGAAAAGATAATGGGGTTTTCATGAACCTGGACAAATAAACAGGGGAAATCTTTTAGGGCAGGTGAACAATTCAATCTATCTCAAATTATACCACATCAGGACATTCATTTTATAGTTTACAAAGCACTCTCATTTGTATTGTCTCATTTTATCCCCATAATAACCCTGTGAAGTCATCAAGGCAGCAGTTATTATCCCCATTTGACAGATAAGGAAACTGAGATCCAGAGAGTTTAGATGAGAATTTTAAAAGTTATTTGGCAAACTATGAAATATGGAAGAATCAAAAAGAAACATGAGAAATTAATGGCCCTTATTTTATTACAGTTAACAATGCATCCATCATACCTATGAATAATCTTTGGATCATCTTCTTGCTAGGTGAGCAAATCACCCTCTCTGGGTCTCATTTGCCTCATACGTCAAAGTAAGAGGCTAGATCAAGCAACCACTTGATGTCTATTCTAGCTCCAACATGTATGGCCCTTGTTGTTGTCCCTTAATCGTGTCTGACCCTTCGTGACTCCATTTGGGGTTTTCTTCGCAAAGGTACTGGAGTGATTTGCCATTTCCTTCTCCAGCTCATCTTGCAGATGAGGAAACTGAGGGAAACAGAGTGAAGTGACTTGCCCAGGGTCACACAGATACTATGTATCCTGGGGCCATATTTTAACTCCTGTCTTCCTGACTCTAGGCCTCGCTCTCTATCCACTGCCCACGTATGGTCCTAGGTGCTTTATTTCCACAAGTTGGCCTAGGAAAGGCAAGCTGGAGAACACCTAGAGGAGGACAACCAGGGTAGTGAAGGGTCTCTAGTTCATCTCATATGATGATCAGTTAAAGGAACTAGGGGGGTGACATGATGGCGTTCTTCAAGCATCTGAAGGGCTGTCATAGTGGCTGCTGAGGGCCGTCGATGACTTCTGCTTGGTCCCAGAGGACAGAATCAAGAGTAATGAGTTGAAGTTTCAAAGAAACAAATTTTGACTTGATATCAACAACAACAAGAACAGGAACTTTTATATAGCACTTCAAGACTGGCAAAATGCTCTCCAATTATCTCATTTGGTCCTCTCAACAACCCTGTGGGCATAGGTACTATTATTGTCATACCCGTTTTACAGAGGAAGAAAGTGAGGCAAACAGAGGTTGAGTGATTTGCCCAACGTCACACAACCAGCAAGCATTAGAGACTGTATTTGAACTTGGGGCTTCCTGGCTCCAGGTCAAGCAGTGTAGCCACCGCACCATCAAGCTGCAAAGAAAAGCCAAGAAAAGCTTAGTACCAATTCTAAATATGGCAAAGCAGAATAGGCTGTGCTTGCAATTATTAGAGGACTTCAAGTGGAGGCTACATCATTTGGGGATTCTTTTCTCAGGTTGAACTAGATGATTGCTGAGTTTCCTTCCAACCCTGAAATTCCATGATTCTGTGACTCATAGACATTCCCAAATAGATATATCCCTGTTGACTGTGATTCTCAACGTTTTGGTGTTTGCAATGTTCATTTATCCATTCATTCAGTAGACATTTTACTAAGCACCTTTTATACTGGGTGTCCCAAAAATCTTAGGTCAGTTTTAGTAGCTTAAAACTGTACTAAGACTTTTCATGAACCCAGTATGTATAAGGCATTGTGGATGACACCAAGACCCAACGAGCGTGGCCTGCTTCCCAAGAGAAGTTGGCAATATAGTAAGCCCTTACAATCCAGTCTATTTTGTTTTAGGCAATTGGGGTTAAGTGACTTGCCCAGGGTCATACAGCTAGTAAGTGTCAAGTGTTTGGTCTGAGGCCGGATTTGAACTCAGGTCCTCCTGACTTCAGGGCCAGTGCTCTATCCACTGTGCCACCTAGCTGCCCCTATCCAGTATATTTTGATGTATAAATTTTAGTGTGATTGCTTTAAAAAAAAAACAATTCCCAGCCAGTTGTCTTGGTAAATATGTAACAATTAGCTCTCTAAAAATGTATGCCCAGCACACTTTTAAGTTTCTTTATTGACATTTTCTCCATCATGTTTTAAAGTCTAGACATTCAACAAAACACTGAATTAGGCCTTAATTTGTAGCATTTGCCAGTTTCCTGGGGTGTAAATGTTCATGTTATAAAGCAGGCACCAACATACCCCTGCTTTGAGCTCTGGACCTCTGATTCCATGATTCCATGACCTCATGACCTCATTGCCCAGTCGTCAAACATGGCAAACCAAAAGAAAAAAGTAGTGATTTAATGGTGATCCACTCGTAGACAGATGACAGGAATGTTGGAAATGAAAAAGACTACGGATTCTGGGGATTCTGGATCAAGCACAGGTTTGGGGCCTTTGTGTTTGGTCTCTATCCAAGCCAGAGAATTGAAGTTTGTTTGTTTGGGTTTTTTGTTTATTTGTTTGATTTTTTTCGTTTTGGTGAGGCAATAGGGATTAAGTGACTTGCTCAAGGTCAAACAGCTAATAAGTGTTAGGTGTGTGAGGTCAAATTTGAACTCAGGTCCTCCTGACTCCAGGGCCAGTGCTCTATCCACTGCACCACCTAGCTGCCCCACACTGAGGTTTCTTGATACTATGAAACCACAATGGGATAGTGAATCAAAGGAGGAAAAAATAGTCCTAAAGAGAGTTCCATTATGCATTTTATTTTATTTTAGGCAATTGTGGTTAAGTGACTTGCCCAGGGTCACACAGCTAGTAAGTGTCTGAGGCTGGTTTTGAACCCAGGTCCTCCTGACTCCAGGGCTACCACTGAGCCACCTAGTTGTCCCTGCATCATGCATTTTAAAGGCTGGCTCTGTCCTGTAAAATATAACACCAAGGGCCAAGATAAAGCTGCTTATGTTGATAAAACAGCTACTTGCAAAAGCAAAACGTAATTCTGTTTTCAAACCGGGCAAACAGGCCTGCATCTGACTATTCTAGCTACAACAGGGAAATTTACGATAAGTGAATGAGGGCAGCAATGTGGACATTCCAGAAATGGGTTTCTCCAAAAGCCATCCAGCAGACCTAAACCTCCCCAAAAGTCCCCCAAAGGAGTCCTTCAGAACTGAAGGATTAAATTCTGGGCCCTAGGCAAAAGTCCAAGGACATCCTTCCTTCAAGCTACGCAAATTGGCAGTGCTCTGGGGCAGCTGGAGGAAGGAACATTTCAATATAGTGGCTGCAAGGGTAGTTTTTGTATCTATGCTAGAAATACACTGTCTAAAAACTCAGCTGCCTTCTGTAGGATTTCTCACCAAGATAGTCTTCTAATGGCCTTTTTAATCCATCCTTGGGCCTTTATTACTCTAGAGAGGCAACCAGGAACAATGGAATAAGTCCTGAACTGGGAGAGAAAGCTGCATTCTAACATCACAGTGCACTTTCAAGAGCCCTACATTTGTAGATGCGGCACTCGGGCTCAAATCCCAGCTGTGTGGCCCTGGACAAATCATTTCGTGTCTCTGAATTACAGTATAAAATAAGGGAGGGGAATTTGATATCCAGTAAGGTTCCTTTTAAATCTAAATAAATCCAGGATCCTAGAGTCCTGGTTCCAAATCAGGGGTTCTTAATCCTGGGGTCTTGTGAACTTAAAAAAAAAATTTTATAACTATATTTCAATAGCATTGATTTTCTTTGTAAGCCTGTGTTTTATTTTTATGCCTTTAAAATCACGATTCTGAAAAGGAGTTGAATACACTACCCCCAGGGGTTCATGACACAAACTGGCTAACCTTTCATCTAGCTTTGCTCTGTGTGACTCTGGGCAAGTCGCTTAACTTTTCTGTGCCTCAGTTTTCTCCTCCATAAAATGATATGGTTGAACCAGTTGATCTATCTTGAAGGTCCCTTACAGCTCTAAAGTTCAACAATTCCTCTCCATCACTTAGCCAGCATCTGCTGAGTGCCAGCTGTGTGCAAGGAACCAGGGTTTGGGCTTACACTGACTTTTCTTCCAGTTACAAATGCCCAAAGACACTGTCTTGTACTGAGAGCCACTGTCTGCAGGTTCCCATTGGCGACGTGGACATCTGAAAATATTTATTCGGTCCTACCCCAGTTTGCAAAGCAAACGTACAGTACTAGGCCATTGGCTCTTATTTCAGGCCACTTGCTGTCAATGACATTTCTGGTGCCTGACCTCAGTATGTCCATGTGGACCATGAACTTGGCTTCATGGCCTCCTCCTGTGGCTTTAATGCCTTTGGAGAACTGTGTGCTTGTTTCCTGGGGCTTTGGTCCCAGGCATTTCCGAGCAAAGTAGTATCAACAGATGGTTAAAACAAAACAAAACAAAACAAAACAAAAAACAACAGAAAAAAAGGAAAAGCTTTTCATCTGAGAACAGAGCAGTTCTAACTGAGGAAAGCACTCTTAGGGCTGTGGGAACGTGAACCCTTAGCTGCTTTGCGACTGAGGCTCTGAGCCTCAGTTTCCCTATCTAAAAATAGGGATGAGAGGCAGTATGGGGTAGTAGTTAGAGGGTGGGCCTTGGAGCCTGAGAGACCTGGGTTCAGATTCTACACAAGTCACTTCACTGCTTGGCAACCCTTAACAATCCTCTAAGACTATAAACTACAGAGAAGCTGTTGATCTACAGTGAGGGAGGGAGTTTTCATACTGAGAGCTCCCGATTACCAATGAAACCACAGGCCTAGACAAGGAAAAAAATCCTTGCACTACCTCTCAGAGTTGTTGTGAGGAAAACATTTAATAAGTCTTAAAGACCTTTAGAATAATTATCAAACCTTCAAATTATGATGATAATTATCAAACCTTCAGCCTGAATAGCAGTGGGATAACAGGGTGGGGGGGGAGGGAGAAGAAAGAACCATGGAAATAGAAGGACTCTTAGAGGTCATCTAGCCCAACTCCCTGATTTTATAGCCCAAGAAACTGAGAGCCAGAGAATGACAGTGACTTGCCCAAGGTCACAGAGCTATTTGGGTCCTTGAGATGAATGGGTACCTGCTTTGGTCACAAAGGAGACCTTTGGCTGTTTTGCCCAATGGAAGAAAAGCCTATACCCAATGACCAGGCCACTCTTGCGGCCTCTCTTGTATCCTATTGGGTTGACGAATGCTTTTTAACTCTGAAGCCCTGGTCACTTGCTACATAAGCTTGGTTGCTCCTAAAGGAAGGTGATCTCAAAGGCCTGTGAAGCCCTAATTACCCACTTCTCCTGTTTCATGATCCTTCTTTTCTTTTCTCTGGCAAATTAGCAGAGCACAAATTCTAATTGGAGGCATAACCAAAGCAGCAATGTTTAAAGTAGTTATCATTAGGATGAAGATGATGATGTTGCCCTTCATCTAATTGGAAAACTCTAACCAGTAGCATATTCAGATGACATTCTGGAGGATTTTATCCTGGAGGCAATAGGGAGCCATGGAGTAAGTGTTCCAGAACAGGGGAGGTAGATGGTCAGACTTGTACCTTAAGAAAATTATTTTTGCTTTCTCATAGAAGATGGATGGAAGAGCAGGTGATTGATTAGGAGGCTACTGGAAGAATCCGGTTAAGAGGGGCTAAAGATCTGACCTGGAGTACCGGTCTTGCAAGTGGAGAAATAGAGAGGATCTGAGAGACGTTAGGGGCCACTTCGGGGACAGTAAGGCAGCAGAGAAATGGAAACTCTTCCTGGGAAATGAAAGAAACATCTGCCTCTTAAGAAATAAGTGAATTACCAAATGAGAGAGCAGAGGGGAAAAAAGGGTTAATGTACAGAAATTTAGCTTCCTTTCAAGATAAAACAGTAAGGTTGTGGTTGGTTGAAGGTTACTTAATTTCAAGCTATTTCTCTTAGCTGAGGGAAGGTGAACAGCAAATGGGGTTTATTTTTGTAAACTTTGATCATTTAGTCCCCAGGAAAATGCTTGGACAGGAACGGAAAGCTCCCTGAGGATTGTTTTCTTTATGGTCAGCAAATCTCCCGATTCAGCATTGGAACCAGTGGTTGGGGATGTGGAGAGAGCAGCAGGTTTCCCCCCTCCCCCTCTCCCTTCCCCCACCTTGGAGAAATATTTTGCTTCTGAGTCTTGTGCTGCAAGGCCCATGAAGATACACTTGATGGTTGCCGGCGATAAGAGCTCTGTGTTGCATAAGCCCTCCTATCTCCTACCATCAGAAGGAACTGAAACACTCAACAAGCCAGGCTTATAGATCCTTCAGTTGGGTCTTCGAATTTGGAGAATGACAGGACCCCTGTAGCCATAGGGAAAGTTCACTAGGGACAGACAGTTCAGGGCCCAGAAATTGAGGTAGGGCCACAGAGCAATTGCTACTTTGCACTGAGGGCTCTCCCTTGAAAGATCAGGTTTTGTGACTCAAAAGGCTAAGTGTGATTTGGAATTCAGCAATGGCCAAATCATCGTAGGCCACGATCTCTCTTGTAACACCTGAATGGGACTTGGAGTAGCTGTGTGGTCTAAAAATGGAGAGGACTTAGGATTAAGAGTGCTAGGAATGGGGCAGCTAGGTGGCGCAGTGAATAGAGCACCGGCCCTGGATTCAGGAGGACCTGAGTTCAAATTCTACCCCAGACACATGACACTTACTAGCTGTGTGACCCTGGGCAAGTCACTTAACCCCATTGCCTAGCCCCCCCACCAAAAAAAAAAAGAGTGCTAGGGGCCTAGAGCCTACCACTAATTTGAGTGTATGACCTTGACTATGTCATCATTCTCTCAGGGCCTCCATCATGTCATCTGGAAAATGAGGGGATTGAACTGGATTCAGTTCAATTCATTAAGTGGTTACTATGTGCATAGTCCTGTTCTTTTTCAGTGCTGGGGATACGAGGATGAAGGACAACACAGTCCCTGCCCTCAGGAAGGTTACAGTCAAGTAGGGGGAGGAAGCAAATAACTATAATACAAGTTAGAAAGGGGACTACATGTTCAGAAGTCAGAGTGGCTTGAGACAGTCAAGGAGGAAGGATACACTTCTAGCTAGGTGGTTCATGGAAGGCATCATGGAGGAGGTAGAGATGGACATCAGTGGGCAGAGACAGGGAGTAGGGAGAGTTCATTCCTGGCATGGGGAATAGCATGTGTCAAGGTCCGGAGGTGGGAGAAGGCAGGATGAAGTCAGGTAACAGCTGTTAGTCCAGTTTGTCTGGAAAGCAGAATGAGCAAAGCAGTATAATGTGGAATAAGGCCAGAAAGATAGATCAAAAACCTATTCAGACCATTACTCCAATAATCCAGGCAGAGGTGATGGTGGCCATGAGGATGGAGCAATTTTGTCGGTGGAATTAGCAGAACTTGATGATTTATTGGCTGATGGAGAGCTAGATAGTTGAGGATAGTTCTGATATGTCTAGTCAGGGTGACTGAGACAATCATGGAACCTTCAACAAAAAGTGAAGTCATGAGGAGGGGCAAATTTAAGGGGTGAGTGTGGGGGAAGGATGTCATCTGGTCATCTGATGGAGTGGAAAGAACATTGGATTTAGGTTCAGAGGAGATGGCTTCAAATCCTAGCTCTACTAGTAACTAGCACTGTGATCTGGGGCTCTGGACCTCAGTTTCTTCATCTGTAAAATGAAGAGATTGGGTCAGATGATTTCTAAGGTCCCTTCCAGCTCAAAATCTATGACTCCAAATCCCGTTCTTTTTTCTGCTGTTCCATGCAAGGTCACATGGCTAATCAATGGGAAGATCACACACAAGTCTTCGGGCTCCAAGTTCATTATGCCATGACTGTCTTGGTCATGCTGACGAAAGATATCAGAACCATCCTTAATGCATTGGTGACTTTCCAGTCATGAGATAGAAGGGTAGCCTAGGTAACTGCAATTCACCAGTTAAACCAGACCTCATACTAGATAAACACTTCCTTCTCCTTTTCCTTTCTCCACCCTGCAAATGTCTTAGGAAAGGTGCTAAGAAATAGCAAAAACATTTTGAAATTCCTTTTATTAAAAAATTATTTCCCCAAGGCCCCCACGTGTGGCAAAGGCATTTTATTCCCCCCTACTAGACAGTAAGATTTTTGAACGTAGCTACCAAGTCAGCATGGGGGCATGAAGTCAGCACTCCATACAGGGTCAGCAGAGGCCTGACTTTGTATCTTACCTTCCTACCCACTAGCTGAGTTCTCACTCTTGGTAAACTGTTGCTTCATCTTTCTGAGCCTCATTTTCTATGTCTTTAAAATGAAAATCATAGTAATGATGGTGGCCACACTGCAGGATTGTTGTGAGATCCAAATGAGCTGATGTGGGCAAAGTATGTGTAAAGTTGAAAGTACTCTGTAAATGTTAGCTTATTCTACATCTCAGTAAAAGTTAATTGAAGAGAGGTTGGGGAGCAACCCAGTCCTAAAGCTCAACATCTGTCTGTACTTCAAACTTGAGTTCTAGGCAGGGAACAGTTCTTTTTTTTCTCTTTTCAATAGAAATAGCCAGGCCTGAAACTCAGGTTGCTATCTTGGGAGGAAGCGTTTCCTGTAAGTGCTTAAACAGGAACACCCAATAATTATTTGAAAACAGTAATAATGTGGTTTCATCATTGTGTCTCTGCACTGAGGAAAGGTCTAGCCTACTAGTGACAGCCCCAAAGGGCTTCCAAAGGTTCGAGTGCCCCCTTCTGACTTCTTACACAAAAGGGAGCACATCTCCGAAGAAGTTTGGAGCTACCCGGTAATCCTTTCTCTGGGTGCTCCATTCAAGTCAATGAGCATTAATTAAGCACCTACTATGTACCAGACCTTCTGCTAGGATAAAAAGACAAATATGAAACAACCCCTGCCCTCCAAGAGCTTACATGTGTTGCTCTTTGGTCTCTAAGTATCTTAGACTTCAGTCAATCAACCAACAAGCATTTATTAAGAGCTTACTACTATGTACCAGGCATTATGCTAAGCCATGGAGATACAAAGAAAAAAGCAAAACAAACAAAAAACAAAACCTGTCCTTGCACTCAAGGAGCTTACATTCTAATGAGGGAGACAATATGTGTATAAATACAAGATCAAACAGAGTAGATAGAAGGCAGTCTTAGAGGGAAAGGCACTCACTGCTGGGAAGGACCAGAAGAGGCCTCCTGAAGAAGATGGTGCTTTAACTGAGTCTTGAAAGAAGCCAGGGGTTCTAAGAGGTTGAGGTGAGGAGGGAGAGTATCCCAGACATGGGGGACAGCCAGTACTAAGGCATGGAGACTGGAGCTGAAATGTCATGTGAGTAACAGCAATTAAACCATGTAGAGTGCATACAAGGGAGTAATATACAAAAGAAAGAAAGAGAGAAAGAAATATAGGAAAGGGCTAGGTCATGAAGAGATTTAGATATATCAGAGGAGTTTAGATTTGATCCCAGAGATAATAATCACTAGAGTTTATTGAGTAGGAGGGTAGCCTAGTTAGATCCGAAGTATAGGAAAAAATCACTTTTGCAGCAGAGTGAAGGATGGACTGGAGTAGGGAGAGACCTGAGGCAAGGCCACCATTTAGGAGGCTGTTGGAAAGTGAGAGGTGAGGCCTGAATTAGCATGTTGGCCACGTGAGTAGAGAGAAGGGGACACATACAAAAGTTGTGGAGAAAGAGACAAGATTGGCAGCAGATTGGATATATGCGGTCAGAGAAAGTTAGAGTCGAAGATGACACTAAGGTTAAAAATAAGTTTCTGAAGAGGGGTGTTGTTATTTTTGTTTAGTTGATCAGTTGTATCTGACTCTTTGTGACCCCATTTGGAGTTTTCTTGGCAAAGATACTGGAGTGGTTTGCTATCTCCTTCTCCAGCTCATTTTACAGATGAGGAAACTGAGGCAAACAGGGTTAAGTGACTTGCCCAGGGCCACATAGCTAGTTAGTATCTGAGACCAGATTTGAACTCAGGTCCTCCTGATTCCAGGTTGGGCACTTAATCCACTACTGAAAAGGGATGAGTTCTGGGTAAAAGATAATGAGTTTCAGTTTTAGATATGCTGAGTTTGAGATGCCTATGGGATATCCAGATTAAAATGTCCAATAACTGGTTGGTGATGGCAAACTGGAGGTCAAGAGAGAACTTGGGGTTATATAAATGGATCTGGGAATCATCTGCATAGAGATAAGAATTGAAACCATGGGAGCTGATGAGATCACTAAGTGATAGAGAGAGAAAAGAAGAGAGAGCCCAGGACAGTTCCTTGGGGGACATTCATGGTTGGTGGGTGTGACACTGATGAAGAACAACAAACGAGACTGAGGAGTGACCAGATAGGTAGGAGAACCAAGGGAGATCAGTATCAAGAAAACCTAGAGAGGAGAGAGTATCAGGAGGAGAAGGTGGTTGTTGGCGTCAAAGGCTGTGGATAGGTCAGGAAAGATGAAGGTTGAGGTAAGGCCATAAGATTAGGCAGTTGAAGAAATCTTCCATAACATTAGAAAGAAAAGTTTCAGCTGAATGATGAAATCAGAAACCAAATCACATCACAAATAGCAATTTTCCAGAGTTCCAAAACAAATCAGGTGTTCTATTTCCCAATGTCCTATGGGCAGGTGTGTCTCACTTTGTGGAATACATGCATGTTCCTGAAAAATCCAAGCATTCTTGTTTTGCCAGTACAGTGTATACAATAAGTGCTAAATAAATGCTTATTTGTTGATCACTTAATAAATCCTTCTGGTAGATGCTAAATTTTTATAGCCTACCATGATGTGTTTCCAAGTTTCTACCATTTCCTTGAAAAGTCTACATTGATCACTAAATCTGGGTTCCTTAAAGAGAATCCTGTAATTTCTGGTGACAATAAACTGGTCCTGATATCCCTCCATTTTCACAAACAAATCATTTGGTCAATGAAGAAGCTATTCAATGAGCTTTGCCATGGGGCCAAATAGCTTGTTGTCATTCATGTACATTTAGTCACTAAATAAAAATTGTTTTCATTCAACTCTCTCTTTAATTTAAAAAGCCATATTTAGTTCTATTTGGGAGAGATGACCATATATTTAAAGCTAGACAGCGCCATAATGATTTTAAACTGTCTCCCTGAAAAAAATGTCATGTTTTCCATAAATTTTTTTTTGATATGAGTATGTTGGTGGCATGTTTTAAATAGAGAATGGTTTCCCTTTTAGATGTCAGATACTCTAGCATTCTCCCTATACTTAGGTCTTTTTTTTTAATATGTATTTACAGGACTTGAATAATCCATGAGTGAGGGACTGAATCAAAGGCATCATGAAAATCACCAAAGGTACTATTCATGTTATGGCATTTTATGAAAGCTTGTCTAATTATTACTGAGTCAATTATAAGTTGATGTTTACAACGGTAGAACTTTCTGGCATCCTCTTTTTGCCCTTCCGCCAGTATATTGTTTTCTTGGAAGTGTTTATGCAATGTTCTTTTTAAGTGATCAAACTGAATGCTAAGTATGAATTACGTGACTGTGACCTTCTTTTGAAGGGGTTGCTGGTGTTCCCAACTTCTGGAAATGCTAATTCAGTGTCTCCTGATAAGAAAGATGGGATCAGTTTTGTGTCTGAGGGAAAGCTGGCTAAGCACATTGCTCATAATTCATATGCAACTGTGAAGCATTTGAGTCAATATTATGGATCTTATCCATTCCAACCACTTTCTACTTTTTCAGAGAAATGAGTTTGTTTCCTCCTTTGATAGAACCATTCTGTTGTTCATTATATTAACTGTATGTGAGCTTTCTGTTTTTCACTTGATCCAATTTGTGTTTTTGTAGCCTTAGATCTTGAGGCCATGTAGACAACCAGAATTTTTTCTACATCCTCCTTCTTTGAAGGTTGTCTCTTGCCTTTTTTAAAAAAAATCAGAGGCAGAGCCAAGATGGTGGAGGGAAAGCAGTGACTTGCTTGAGCTCTCCCCCAAACCCCTCCGAATACCTGTAAAAAATGGCTCTAAAAAAATCCTCAAGTCTCTGTAGTAAAGTTTTTGAGTGATGTTGAATTGTTTAGTTTGTTCTTTGTGTTGCTTTGTCTCTACGTGTTACCTTAACCTTGTGATTTTTGTTTTCATTTGTTGATTAAGGGAATCCGATGTTTTCTATACTTTTGCTTTCTGCATTCCTTTCCACATGTTTATTGTTGCATTTAATTGAATAATTTGGCATTTGCATACTTTACCACATGCACCAACTAGATATCGATGCAATCTAATGCCTTTCTGCACTTCTTCAATAGTTTTCTTATGTTGTCTTTGCCACAGTGGTGCTTAATATCCATTTTTAGGAGTATTCCTTGATACATTCACTTTTCCTCCTTTTGTTCTTACCATAGCAATGCCTGCCACATATACTACTGAGTACTGGTCCTAAAATATTTTTTACACTTTCTGTCAAATACTATGGGAGAATGCATTTGTTTATTCTGTTTGGGTATAATGGTTCTGCTATTGGATTCGTCATGTCAAACTTAAAAAGGCCTTTTTGGAATTCCAGTCTAAGTATTCCCATCTCCTTTTCAAAACTATTTCAAATGTCAGTGCTGTTTTTGTTGTCTGTTTTATGAAGTATCATTGTCTCACTCTCATCTTATTAATGAAGTTCAGATAGAAAAAGTCCTGGGACAAGTAGCTGTGCTGTTATTATTACTGTTTGACATTTAATGTTCAATGAACTATTGCAGAGATGGATAAAATAACTGCTTTTTGTGACTCAATAAAAGTATTAGGAAGAGGGATAATGAATATGATTTTTGTATTGGTCTGTGCTTAGGATTTCACAAGTGTAGGAAGTCCCATTGTGTGTGGAAACTTCTTGGCCCAAGCAGATCAGCAGGTTAGAGAGTTGCCTAGGACACTGAGAGGTTAAGATATTTGCTCAGGATCACACAGCCAGGATATATCAGAAGCAGGACTTTAACTCACTGACTTCCTGTCCCCGAGGCCGGCCCATCATCCATTTTGCCCCAATGCCTCTCACTCTTATTATCATCACCCCTAATTTATTAATGAGGATACTGAGGGTGTAAGGAGGTTAACCAGTCTGCTCCAGGACACACACAGCTAGTGTCCAGAGCAAGATAAACTGCTGATTGCTCTTGTTTTATTTAGCTCCATTTTTCCTAAAGTCCCTTCCCCTCTTGATTTCAGTTTGTCTAACAGGGGTGGGGAACCTGCGACCTCGAGGCCACATGTGGCCTCGAAGTCGCAGGATGACCATCCCTGGTCTAAGAGATTGATGATGATGATGATGATGATGATGATGATGATGTAGTAGATGTAGTAGATGTAAAATAAAGAACCCAAGATTTACGAATGGAAATGGATCCTTTGGTATTGCTAAAACACAAGTGATCTGAATGCTTATATGTGCCCTTGAAGCTATTTTCCTGGCAGGTTTTATAAAGCAGACTAAGGTAATTGGCACTTTTCATTCATTCAATTCACGTAGAATGTAAGCTACTTGAGGGCAGGGACTGATTCATTTTTATTTTTCTATTCCCAATGCCTACCATATGCTTTTGGAAATGAATTATATCAAGTGTGATAAGGTTAAAACTATCAAATGGTGGCTTTATTTGATAGAAGTTATTTGTATTTGCTGCAAGAGCCACCTCCTGGTGAAATTTTGCATTGGAGCCAAATGAAAGATTTAACACCACACTTTAGCCAGATTAGCCGGGATTTTCAGCTTTAGTTTCTGATACATAATACAAAGGAAAGCAAATTTGACATTAAGAAATCACTGCTGGACCTTAAGGACTAGGGCACTGCAACCAATTTCTTCTCTACTATGGACTCATGCACACAATTTGGATCAAGTTCACTTGTGGGGGAGTCTGGCCACTTAGAAAAGAGGTCAGACTCCTTTTCCTCACACTCTTTGGATACTTACATTCCCCAACCTGGGGAAAAATTGCTTAAGGCCTAGGTTTAGGGTCTAGTGTCTCCCCAAAGGAAAGTGGGGTGGAAAGTAGAAAGGTACTCAGTCTACAATATGAATCAGATATGGGACAGGTATTTATTTCTTATAGGCCAAAAAAGACTCAAAGCACACATTGACAGAATAACTTGAAATGGGATTCAGTAACTTAACTTATAACTACTGTTCAATAGCTTGGGAAACTTATACTTAAACCTCATCAGAATGTAAAGTAGTTTGTGAGACCACTCAGTAGGCATGGTCACATTTCACCTCACTTCTGCACTGTCCAAACAACTCATGGTCATCTTCCTGGATAATTTTCTCTGGTGAAGAAAATCCCCTTGATGCCAATCAGCTGGACCCAATGGACCTCCAGACTTCTTGAACTAAGTTGATCTATAAGTCTTGAGAATGATGTTTGCTTCCCTACCTGGGAAAGGAGAAACAACGTGGACAAGGAAGGCAGGCAGCCCAGGCACAAGCTTGACTAGTTGACTCCATGTTCCTTGAGAGAGTAGCTACAAGTTGGAGAACTGCCCTGCTCATCCCCAACCCTTCATGGAAAGCCTAGCAACAGAGAGCTCTACTTGCCACATGGAAGTCAAAGGAAGAGAGTAAGTCAGAAAGAATCTCTTTTTAACTGATATAATGCTTCATCCTCTGCCACTTCATGGGATAGAGAGGAACAAGAGACCACCCAGGGTTTGCTGTTTGAGTCCTTTCCATGCTAAGTTATCATATGGCCAGAAGCAGCCAAGGAATTGTCACCTGTGATGTGCCCAAGTGTTGAGACACCTGTGATCAGCCAGAAGTAAGGATAACTTTGTGAATGACCCTGGGCTGGCCCTTGTTACACAAGCATTACAAAATCAATACTAATAAGAATGTTTATGACCAATGCTTTCCAATAATTAATGAAATGAAATCATTTTCCTCATTAAGGTACCCTGTTTATGGATCAGAGGGTTTGGGGTTGAAAATAGTGGAGATCATCTAGTCAAACCACATTGGGAAAAACCGAGACCAGGAAGGTAAAGTCGCTTGCCTCAGGTCACATATGTAGTGAGCAGCAGAGCCAGGATTAGCACTCAAGTCCCATGACCCCAAACCTGGTACAATTTCTACTGTGTCAAAGCTATAAACTCATCTTTGTTCTGATGTTAGCGTAGGCTTTGATCTAACCTCACAAATAGGAGATATGTTATAGTTTTAGAAGGCAAGGAGTATCAGTAGTCTCTATCTAACTGTCCCCAAACCATATTTTACATCCCACCCCGTCATTGCCATATACCAAAATACCTGAACTTACTCAGTGTAGGTATCTTTTTTTTTTTTGAGGCAATTGAGGTTAAGTGACTTGCCCAGGGTCACACAGCTCTTAAGTGTCTGAGATCATATTTGAACTCAGGTGCTCCTGACTCCAGGACAGTTGCTCTACCCACTGCAGCAACACCTAGCTGCTCCCCCCAGTGTGGGTATCTTGCTATCTGCCCTGTCACCACCCGTCTTCTCTCCATAAAAAACAGCAGCATCTAGATCAGGTCCTCCAAAGGCACCCTGTCTCCCTACTCTCTGTGCTACCCTGGGGGTGAGCTATCCTGATTGGGTGAGCAAAAATGCACCTCAACTCACTATTACCATTGCTAGTAAGCAAGTTGAAGTGCATTTTCATTTACCCAAAGGAGGGCTGATCTACTTCCCAATGGTTCCATTCAATCCCTGTGACTACCTAGACCAAACCTCCCTTCCCTGATCACCCCTCCCCTTTAGGTGTTATATCCCCTCATTGGAATGGAAGCTCTTGAGGGCAGGGAGAATCTTTTTTTTTTTGTATCTTTGGTGCCTAGCATAGGTGCCTGGCACATAGTAGGTACTCAATAAATGCCTGTTGGTTGTTGACTGGAAGTTTGAAAAATCATCTCCGAGTACCAGGGAGAAACGGGCAAAAGTTTCACCAGGATGTCATAAGGTAAAAACAACATAAGAAGGACTAACATTGATGCAGTGCCTTGAGGTTTCCAAAATGCTTTCCGTATAATATCACATGTGAATCTCACAATAACCCTGTGAGGTAGGGTACTACAGGTATTCTTCTCCCCATTTTCCAGATGAGGAAACTGAGGCTCAATAAGGACAAGTGACTTGCCCCAGAAGTGTCTCAGGTGGGATTTGAACTTTCAGACTCCAAGTTCAGGACACTCTACTTCCGTCTTGTGCTGGCAAGTCCTGCTCCTATGCCACATACCCCATTTCTTCTTCCTTCTCCATGCATTTTCCTTCCAACCTTCCTGGGCAGAACAACTTCCTGAGTGATCTGTGCCATTCATTTATTCGTCAAAATTTCTTTAGCCTCCACTGTGTGCAAAGCACTGGGCTGGACTAGGTGTTGATTAAGAAGCCAAATTGTAGACAAGACTGAGTTCCTGCCTTCATGGGACATGTAGTTCAGTAGGGACATAAGGCTCAAGCTCACAAATTCTCTACATTCCTGTTCCCACCCCCCGCCTCGCCTATTTTTATCAATGAAGGCAGGGACTTCTGTACCCAGGAGTACCAAAGCAGAAATGTACAAGTATACAAGTATTCCCAGAACACAAATTGAAGAGCACTTCCCTACACAGTGGCCATGTCTCTAGTCACCAAATGACCTGTGGGCTCTAACAAATCCACTCTCCCCTTCTGCCTCCTGTAACTGGGCAAACTCTCTTTCCACAGCTTGGATTTCTTTTTTCGGACCATTCTGAAAGGGGATCAGCCAGCTGGTGAGCTCTAAGGTGGGAAGTGACAATTTAGGAATGACATGCTTACCCTGTTTGCTAGGTGCAAAGCCCCAGGGACCCAGAAGCTACAGCTGTCTTCTCTACCAAGGAATATGCCAGGGAAATTCTATAATAAGGGAGCAAATTGGGTTCTGAAAGGTTGAATTTAATTGATGAAAAACAATTAAATTGGGGGAAACAGAGGCACTATGGGAGAGACTACTTGCTTACCGGAAGATATCGCTATGAATATTTTGCATTTTAATTTTAAAAAAGAATATAATCTCTGACAAACTGCCTCCTATGTATAGACTCACTCCTACTTCCATCCCCCACAGTGCTTCTAAGCAAGTTTCTCAACCACCTAAAACTCGATGTCCAACTTCTGGACAGTAAAGATGTTATGTTGACTTATAGGGTATTTGGACACAATACCAAGCCACAGTATTAATGATATTTGCCTCTCTTTCTCAAGTGAACACTGTCTCAAGGGAAAGTTCACTTTAAGATCTTTTTGATGGTAAAGCTACATGAAAAAGAAAGAGTCGGTAGGCAAAATAAGGCAAAGCACTATGTAAAATGACCAGAGGAGTCAGTAATTTTTTTTTTTCTGAGAACACTCAGTACTCTTTGCATCTGAACATTCTTGCAATGTTCTTTCATGTCCCTGTTATTTGCGACTGGTAAGTGCCTACAAGGCCAGAACCATGTCTGTTTCAAGTTGTTTTGTTCAATATCTATTTGTAGATGATACATGATGGTTTGTTTTGGAGAAAGCAGCAAAACCAATTTTCTAAGTTATGTAATAGATTACTTCAACAAAGGTACAAGATGAAAGATGAACATTTTCATATATCATCCCTCCAAGAGAACAAATGGTACAAAAAGTATTCAAAATAATGATTAGAGATATATTCAATAGCTGGGAATTAATCAACAAAGCCACAGGGCTTATATAAAGATAGCTATAAAGCATTTTTATAGAAATGAAAAAGAAGAAAACAACTAGAGAGAAATCCAATGTGCATGATTATGTCAAATTAATATAGTCAAGATGACAATTAACCAAAACGATCTATGGATTTAATGCTGCATTGAGCAAAATACCACAAAACTAGAAAAAACAATAATAAAATTCATATGTTAAGAACAAATTGTCAAGAATTTTAAAGAAATATTTTTAAAGGAGGATTTATACTACCAGGATCTCAAATTTATTCTATAAAGCAGTAAGTGCCTAAACTTTCTGGGACTAGATTAAAACATAAGTAATTAGATTAGGCAATATTGAGAGAGAACCAAATACAGTATACATGCATGCGTGCATGCGCGCGCACACACTCACACACATACACATACTATGGGTGATTTGGCAAAATAAGGCAAAGTACTGAATAAAATGGATATGTGTAACTATCTATCTATCCATATATGTGTTGTAAGCTCTTCAACGACAGGGACCGTTTTTTGCCTCTTTTTGTATCTCCAATGCTTAGCACGGTGCCGGCACAGAGTAGACCTTATTAAATGTTGATTGATTATTGATATTTATTAAACATCTCTACATATATACATTCTACTGTTCATTAAATCCAGGATTATAAAACACCCAGGAAAGTATTCATTATTCAACAAAAATTCATAAGAAAACTGGATCAGGATTTGGCAAAAATTGAAAGCAGAGCAATATTTTACATCATTCCTTGCAGTAAAGTCCAAATGTATCAATGATCTAAATATTTTTAAAATGCATTATAAAGAAAATTAGAGGATAATAGGGTACTTTGCTACATCTTTTTGTAAACTAGAGAGGAAATACATTCTTAACTACTTATGACTTAGAAGATATTATAAAGGAGGCAAAATAGATCAATTTGATTATATAAGAATAAAAAGTGCTTTTGCACAATGAAAAATGATGCAGAAGTAAGTAAGGAAAGTAGCATACCAGATAAAATTTTTGCCTCAAATATTTCCAGTAAATGTCTGACATTCAAAGTCTATAAGGAACTGACACAAATTTATGAGACTAAAAACCATTTTCTAATAGAAGGCAATTCTCAAAAGATGCACAAATTATCAAGCACTTAAACATTTAAAATATCTAATAATTGAGAAGGAGTGGCAGTGAGGTGATGCAATGGATAGAGCACCGGCCCTGGAGTCAGGAGGATCTGAGTTCAAGTCCGGCCTCAGACACTTAACACTAGCTGTGTGACCCTAGGCAAGTCACTTAACCCCAATTGCCTCACCAAAAAATAATGATAATAATAACAATAATAATAATTGGGAAGAAGAGGGTGTTAGAGATAGAAGAGAGGAAAGAAAGGAAACATACACAAGCAAGATAGCTTTGAAAGTTACATGGTGAATTTATATATACTTTTAAAAAAAGCAAACTCTACTTAATAGCAATTGGCAATGTCACATCCAATGCATTCCTGTTCTACAATGTATACGGAAATGCACATTTTATTTGTGTTTGTCAAATTCAGAATAAAAAGAAATAAAAGATAAAATCTCTAATAATTAGAGAAATGCATGTTTTGAAAATTAAGATTTTCCTTCATTGCCTATACCCATGAAACTGTCAAAATAATAAAATAAGACAAGATTCATTGCTGGTGTGGCTGTAATAAAACAGGCACAGTAACATGCTACTGGTGAAGATGTGAGTTGGTTCAACCTTTTTTGAAAGCAATATAGAATTATCTGAATTACAAAAATATTCATAAACTTTTGCCTAGTGGTACCACTACTGAGATTATACCATAAGGTGATTACTGGAAGGGAAAAGCAGACCTGTTTAAAAAAAAAATTCCTAGCAGTGCAATTTGTAACAGTAAAACTCTCAAAACAAGCCAGGTACCTGATGATTGGGGAATAACAGGACAAATTATGGTATGATAATATAATGGAATATTACTTTACTATAAGAAACAATGCATCTAAAATTCAAAAAATATGGAAAGACCTCTGAAGTGATGCAGAATGAAGAAAGAAGTAAAAAGAACAATATTCATACAGACGCAATTACATAATTAAAGACAACAATAACAGCATCAACAAATGCATGTTAAATACATGGAAAAGAAATTCAAAGGAGGTCTTGGAAACAGTGTATAATTAATAGGCATTTCTAGTCAATACAATCATTCATGATTTTTATAATTCAGGACAATGACATTAATTATAGTAATTTCATACAGGAGTTCAACTGATGGAAATCAACTGTGGTAACAAGGAGTCCAAAAGAGCCTAAAGGCTGCCTTAGCCAGCAAACATCTGACTCACTTGCCAAGCCGGAGATATGGCAGCCAAGGGCAACACTGGCTTAGAACATAAACTTGTATGTAAAATCTTATGGAGAAGGGTAGTGGAAGATTATGAGCAGTATCACCTCATAAAACAGAGAGAAGCAGTGAAGGGTAAAACCAGTTTAAAGAAAGCTTGGCAAAAGACCCAACTAAGCAAAGTTATCCTGGGGCATTTAAGGTTGAATCTGAAAGGAAGACAACAACCAGACGAGATAAAAAAAAGATCTCCAAAGATTTCTGTGGCAAACCCTTTTTATTATCTTAGACAGTGTAGCTACCATGCTTGGACTTTAACGTCCCAATCCTGGATGTGATTGTAAGAAGTAGAAATAGGACTAGAAAGATGGGGAAAGCAGCCGACTAGGCCAAGTATATACTGAGGAGGCCTGTGATAGAAGGAACATGATTATGTGGCATTAAGAGATCACTTTAAAGGCATTGAAAGGAGGGGAAGATAGCAAGGGAGAGGAAAAAATCTTGGACTTTATTAATGCCAAGAAAAGTAGACTGAGGAAACATCAACAGTCATGGGTTTATTTGCTTACTTTTCCATCTATAGAATTTTAATGAGAATAATTAACCCACTCTTCGAGGACTTCTTTGGTGAGGCCATTAGAAGGGGACAGGTAAGCTTTTGCAAGCAATATTATACAGTAGAACACATAGCTGACGGAAAAATGTAGAAAATACAAGCTTCTACTGTATTCATTGTTTGTTGACTCTAAGAAAGAGTCTCCTGGGATGGGTAGGTGTGGCTGGGCTATGGTCTGCATTGTTCATGGAATACCCACATTGATTAGATCACAGAACAATTTAAGTTTGTTTTTTCTCCTCTTTTCTTCTCATGTTATTGTTTCTGTATTTGCCAACCTGCCACTTGTTCATATTTTAAAATTAAACTCTCGTTCAAAAACTTGCTTTATAGTTTAGCAGAAATGGAGACATATGTGGTCATTCACCCAGCATTGGAGAATAGAAAGAACAAGGACCAGAAATCAGAAGACCTATGTTTCTGTCCATACTCTGACACTGACTCACCGCCATTCGGCAAGTCATGTTCCCCTTCCCTCAGTTTTCTTCTCTGTAAATTGAGGAGACTAGATGAGACTCTCAAGTTCCCTTCCAGACGGTACAAAAAGATGTTTTACAAAGAAGCTGACTTTTGATTCTTTGGGGTTGGTGGGGAGCTCATTGCTAGATTGATCATCCTCCCCTGCCTTCCCTTCCTCTTCGCTGCTGGTCTTTGGGTAGTTTCCCCCAATCATTAGCACTTCCACCAGATGGCAGGCATGAGCAAAATGAGAAAGGCTAAGTCTACAAAACAGAACCTGGAACAGTTCTTAGAGACCCACCTAGTCGAACTCTCCTTTTACTGAGAAGGCAATCGAGTCCCAGAGAAGGGAAATGACTTTTTGAAGGTCAACTAGTAAGTGGGAGACTTCAGATTAGGATATGAATCCAGTTTCGAAGATTCCAAATTTAGTGCTCATCTTGCCATAACTATTTTTCTGCCCCTACCAGACATTCCCATGAGAATTATAAAATGGTCAGTCTAAATTGCACCCCCTTCCTCCCAAAATACCTAGATGTTTGGAGTCAGGCACACAAAATATATAAACAAGTGACTGGAGTTTTCATTTTACATCCAAACATTTTGAGCATAGTATAGACACCCGAAGCGAAGCAAATCAGATTATTTTTGCTACTAATTAGCAGTTGTAATAAAATATTTAATGGGAGATTTTTGGATTTCAGTTAGCCATACTATGCCACTGAGCCTCCATTACCACAGATGACCAATAGTTGACTTTACCTTTAATCTACAAAGAAACTCTTAAGAATTGATAAGGATTATAAGGTTAGTGTAATCCAAGCACTGGAATAAGGGGCAAGAGAGGCTTCCAAAAAATCCCTTCAGATTCCAAATCTGTTACCCTTTGCCTCATTCCATGGCAATTTAAAGAGAAAAGAATAATGAATTTCTAACTTCCCAGGTCATTGGTTTAAAAAGAAAAGGCTCTATGGAGGACAAATCGTATTTAAATCATTTTCATTTTTATTACAAAAGCATTGGCGAAGAGTTGCAGACAGAGTGGTGGTGCAGACGTGAAGACCTGCTTTTGAGTTCTGCTTATGACAAACTAGTTTTGGGACAGTGGGCAAATAGCTCCAGACAATTCTCCAAATTATAGACAGGCTCCAATCTTCACTGAAGGGTGTTTCCACATTGGGAGTTTTCAACACCATTGAAATCATAGGTCTAGACCTGATCAAAAATAAATGAGTAAATCAAGGCATAAGGCTTAATAACAAAAGTGGAAAAGAATGTCGTATCACAATTCTAATAGGCTTCGGATAACGTTCTACAAAATATGCCCCATAAACAGCTTGCTCTCATTCTTTGGCACACATGTAAATGTCTAACTGTGTTACAGCATATCCTATGCTGAATTCCTCCTCTGATGCCTTTGTATGGAATGGACGTGACTTGAGTTCTTGAAGGCCATAACAGTGGAACTCAAGCTCTGACAGGCTGTACCAAGCTGGGAAGACTCTCAGTGCCTGGGAACAGGCTGTCATCTGAGTATCAACCTCGCTAAATTTGGAGACGTTCATCACCAGAAGGTTGGCCACCAGGTGATGATTTTTTTTGGCCATAGGAATGTGGTCAGGCGTAGACAGAGCCCAACAGACGGGCAGACAGATAGCGACAGATGGGCAGAGATGTAGACAGGCAGACAGAGTGTGACAGATGGGCAGAGAGACACAGACAGACAGACTGGTACAGCTACTCAAATTTTATAATGGCGGGTTGGCTTCCTCAAGGGGATCAGGTTAGGAAATGGCTTCCTTTGTACCTAAAACCAAAGGAGAGTCGAATTCTAACTTAGGAGGGGAAAGGCACATGGGTTGATGGGGAGAGAGACATGAGGTACACACACAGGAATGGGCTACGTGGCAATTTGTATAGAAGAGAAGCCAGAACTGCAGTAGGTAGGGAGAGCCTTACTTGTTATATGATGCTGGTCAGGAAGAATTGGCTTTTGCTAGGTACCTGTGCTAGAGGTACTCTCTAAAAGTTACCCAGGACTCGACCTTAACAGAGCAGAGGAGAGAGATGCCATCTTTTCTAGTGACGTCTTCAGGTTCTCTTCTTTTTTGCAAATTCAGTGAGCTAAATTCAGAGTCTATAAAGTAGAGTATTTGCTTATGTGGATGGTGTATAGACCTGTGGTTTTGTTGATGAAAGGATCTCCCGGATGAATAAACTCCTACCAATGCAGTTCTGTACTTTCCCTTCATTTTATCATCCCAGAGAGCTGCCTAGAACATTAAGACGTTAAGTGACTTGCCCAGAGTCACACAGCTAGTAAGTGTCTGAGGCCATATTTGAACTCAGGCCTTCCTTACTCCAGGGCTGGTACTCTATCCATTGTAGCATCACCTAGCTGCCCTTCAATGTCTCCCTCTCTCTCTCAAATGAGGGGTTAGACTAGACCTTTAAGGTTCCTCCTAGCTCTAAATCTGCAGTCCTAGCAAACATGAATAGATGTTGCCATTGTTCAAAGCATGTTTGGAAGCCCTCCGTTGACATTATCTTCAGAGCCAGTTTATTATTTTGTATATTTTCATTTTACTTAAAAATTTTCTTTTTTTATTATGAATGAAACATCAACAAACATGAACATTCCATATACAAAGAACAGAGAAAGGATTGTATATGAAACCATGACTCTTTATTCTGTGCCGCTTGTTTTTTTAAGTATATATTAAAGTTAACACAATAGTAACAACACTGCTTTGCTTGTCTGTGTCCTTTTTGGAACTTCCTTCTGCTCTCTTCTGTGTATTTTTTTAATGTTGCATTAATGTTTTTTTGTACCATTATACTCCCTCAACAACTCTTCCCACCCTCCTCCCCCCCAAAAGCCTTCCTTTTTTTTTTTTAACAAATAAGTATAGTCAAGCAAAATAATTCATACAGTGGTCACGTCTGAAAATATGTCTTGATAAGCAACTCTAGTCCATCACCTCTCTACCAAGAAGAGGAAGAATGCTTCATCATCAGTCTTTTGGGGTCATGATTGGTCATTGTATTGATCAAAGTTCTTAAATCTTTCAAAGTTATTTTCTTTAATATTGTTATCACTGTATAAATTGTTTCCCTGGTTCTGCTCACTTCATTCTGTATCATTTCATATATGCCCTTTCAGAATCTATCCCTTGAAATTCTTGATCTTTCATATTGCCAGAAATAATAATAATAATTATTATTATTGTTGTTATTATAATTATTTTGTTGAGGTCTATCAAGTGACCTGTTGGTAGTTTGGTATGGCACTGAATATGTAAATTACTTTAGGTATTTTTTTATTGCGTTGGCATGACCTAACCATAAGCAATTAATGTCTTGCCATTTTTTTTTATGTTTACCTTTATTCCTATAAAGTGTTTTGTGGTTGTGTTAATATAATTCATATGTGTCTTGGTAGGTTGACTCCCAAGTATTTTATACATTCAGGGGATATTTTGAATGTAATTTCTTTTTCTATATCCTCTTGCTGGTAATTTTGTTGATAGCATAGAGAAAACTGATGATTTTGGACATTTGTTTTATTTCATACTACTTTACTGAAGTTAATGTTTTAATTAATTTTAGTCGTCTCTCTAGGGTTCTGTTAGTGTTGTATCATTCTGCAAAAACATAATTTTGTTTCTTCTTTGGCTGTGCTATTTTCTCAATTTCTTACTCTTGTCTTATTGCTATGCCTAGGATTTCTAAAACTATTTTAAATCCTAGTGGCAATAGTAGACATCCTACCTTTTCCTGGAGACTTAGGTAAGATCAGGATCTTCTAGTATTCCTCCATTACAGCTCTTGGTTTTAGATAGACACTGTTTAACATATTAAAGAAAGGTCCATTTATTGGGTGTTGTGTTTCGTTGTAAGCTTTTTCTACATCTATTGATAAAATCATGTGATTTGTATTGCTTTGTTATTAATTTGGTCCATTACTTTGGTAGTTTTCCTAGTATTAAACCAATCCTACGTTCCTGGTATAAATCTCCAACCTGCTCTCAGCATCTAATCTTTTTCCTCTTATCTTGCAGCCTCTTTGCTAATATATTTCTCAATATTCATAAAAGATATTGGTCTTTAGGTTTCTTTCTCTGCTTTATCTCTCCCCATTTTAGGTATCTGGACCATATATGCCTCATCGAAGGAGTCTGGCAGGATACCTTCTTTCTCTATTTTTGCAAACAATTTGTATAATATTGTCGCTAATTGTTCTTTGAATGTCGTTACATGTTGTTCTTTTTCTTTTTCCCTTTGAGAGTTCATTTATGGCTTGCTTGTCCAATTAATTTTTTTTCTAAGATTGGATTATTTAAATTCTCTACTTACTGCTTGTTAACCTGGGCATTTTACATTTTTCTAAGTATTTATCCTTTCATTTGTGATCTGTTTTATTGGTATTTAATTGGGCAAAATGGTTTCTAATAATATTCCTTATTTCCTCTTTATTGTAGTGAATTCTTTTTCTTCTGAAGTATGTATATTTTGAGTATTTGTTGTTTTTTTAAAACAAAATTCTTTGGAATTAAGCTAGTCTCCAATTACTTTTGATGGTTTTTTTTGAAGGCCTCTTTATTGAATATAATTTTATTGATTTGTAGTTAGTAAAGCACATGTTTACTATTTCTGATTTTCCGCATTGGCTTATGAGGTTTTTATGCCCCAGTACATGGTCAATTTTTGTCAAAGGCACCATGTTGAGAGAAGTATATTCTCTTTTCTATTCTCATTAAATAATTGCCAGAGATCTATCATATTAAACTTTTCTAAAATTCTACTCAGGTCCTTAACTTATTTTAAAAAAATCTTTTTTATTAGATTTGTCTAGGTCACAAAGGGGCACACTGGGTTTCCCAATTCACAGGCAGTTTATGATATATTCCAGAATAGTAGTGCTACTTGACAATTATACCTCATTTTGAGGCAAAAGCTGAATTATCTAAATAGGTTACTCAACTAATTCGAAAGAACAGGTTCTGCATGGTCTTCAAGGGTGGATGTTATTTTTAGAATCAGTCAGAAGTCAAAGATGTAGTGCCTCAGAATATTCAAAAGACTAGGCACCAGAGTTAATCTCCAAGAATTCTGAAATTACTCTGAACAATAGCAGCTTTTTGGAAACAAATGGATAGCCTTCCAAGGTGATTATTTTGAAGGTAGTGACATTCATTTAGTTAAGCTCTGGTGCATGTGTATTAAAGAAAAACATCAGTCTTATTATTTCACATATTCACATAGAGAGGACAAAGTAAATAATTTCTTAGAGGTCTCTTCCAGATATGATTCTCTTGAATAGCAATAAAATAAAAAAAAATCTGGACTGTTTAAAATCTGTGCTCTGTGGTATAAATGGAAATGCTTTTTTTTTTTTAAAGCTGATTTAATGTAATTTTGCAGGCAACAGTAATAGTAAATACCTAGTCAAAACTTCAGTAGAGGGATTTATATAAGAAGACTTGTTTGAACTGATGTAAAGTGAAGGACCAGGAATACCACATATACAATGATGACAGTATAAATAGGAAGAACAATAAAAAAAAAAATGATGTGTAATTATAATGATCAAGTTCAGTCCTAAAGAAGAGAGGAGAAAAATGTACTTCCCTCTCGTTCTTAAAGAGGCGGGAGACAAAGAGTGTGGAACATCGCATAAGCTATCAGAGTCTGTTTGGCCTGTTGGTTAATTTTGCTGAGCTGTTTATTTTTCTTCTTATTCTTCGTTAGAAGGGATGGATCTCTGGGGTAGGAAAGGAGAGGGACACATCTGGAAGTAAAGGTGATATAAAAAAAGAGATCAATAAAACTTTAATAAAGTACAGGGCTTTAATGTTCGTAAAGGGCTTTCCTTGTAACACCCCTGTAAGGCAGAGGATGCTCACTTGACCAGAGAGAGGGAAAAATGTAAGAGCCAATGAAAGAACTCTGTTTAATCAGACTAATGACCGTTTCCCACCCTACGCTATTCTCACATTTTCCCTTCCTGCCATTTAAAACATATCCTGTGGGAAAATACCTACTAAATAGGTAGCTGCAGTTGTCTTTAATGGATAGTTAACTTGGTTCAGATTTCTCAGTGAAGGAAACAAAAAAGGGAAGAATGCTTATTCTCTCGTATGATTGGCACCGTCAATTTATTAAATGGTGCTATCCTTCTGAAAGTGTACAAAGATCAGAGTAAAATATTGTACTTGTCTCAATTATACAATTTATAAATAACTTTAAAAAATACCATCTGGATTTGCATGGAAACTTATAAACCTCAGGGAAAATCAAATTTTAAATTGTTACCACTATTTGGAGTTAAAAGAATGAGAACTGGCTTTCAAACGCACACTACAAAGGATATAACCTAGGCTGAAAAATACACGGGAAAAAGATAAAAATGATTGTAAATTTTAACCAAGTGGGTCCCCCCCCCAGCATATTCTTCTACAAAAAGATTTCTCCAAGTACAAATGAGGGGATTATTTTAAGTGCCTACTACCTGGTTTTTGCCATTTTCTCATTTATTCAAACACTCCTTTTTATCTCGTGGTAAAGGTGATCATTCACTTCTGTTCATAAATATATACCCCACTTAGATAATTTGACACAAAAGCTGGAAACAGTGAATTTGACTTCAGTGGTGAGATAGCTCCGGTCTAGTGCTGGTCAATTTTAGACTGCTTTAGGTCGTAAAAACCTATAGCTAGAGCTCATGTGCAGGCAAATTCTATAACCTCCGAATGAGGAGTCATATACCCTAAGGATTCCTGATAAATGTTTATTGTGCTGTTGATGAAGTAATTTTGAGGCTATGGTTAGGCTGGATTTTAAGAGACTTTTAAACTATTGAGAAGAAATGCAATATAAACATAGCAGAAAAACACTGAAGTAATGTAATTATCTTGGCATAAAATATGGGGAATGAGATTCATACTAAAGAAAATTAGGAATATGATGGTCAAGACTACTAGTTTTTGAAGGTCATGGGCTCCATCCAAGGAAAAGATGTTTTTGGTAGGTTATTAACACTCGTTTACCAACCCTCTTTATTTAAATAACAAATTGAAAAGTTCAAAATCTCAGATAACAAGGGATAAAATGGTGCCATTCTAAGTGGGATGAAAATCATCTGATTTATGCTTCAAGTATGAGTGGTGAGAATCTATTTATAAGGATTAATCTTCTCAGAACAGTTGTACAAAAAAATTATAAAAGATCAGAAGGAAGACACCTTTTTCAAAACAGGAACATAGATACTATGAACAGTAAAAAGGCAACCTGATCCTAGGCACAACAGAAATAGATTACAGTATTAGCCACCTTGGTAGGAGGCCAACTTGGGAGGAAAGTCTATACCCTATGGTGAATGACCAGCAGGGCTCACCCCACATGAGGCTCCTAGAAGAGCAGCTGCCTTGGCTGGGGTTCAGTTGGCAAAGTTAGTCTTATTGACCTACTGTAGCTACATAGACATTTATTTTCCTTATGTGGAGAGAAAGGTTGGAGGACTTGAAGCCTGGAGATACTCTAAAGATAGAGAACACACAAACCATGGACTATTTGTAGAGAGAACAAATGAAGACTCAAAGGGAGTCTGGAATTTGAAAGCTTGAGGGGTGGGGCAGGGGGAAGGAGTAGTAGGCAAAAGGTTTGAGAGACAATATTCCCACTAAAGATGAAAAGGTTTACGTAAAAGTACAAATATTGGCTAGATAGGAAATACTGAATTATTTCTCGTGCCCCAAACATAGCATCTGTGATGAAATAAAAGTAACACTTCTTTTGGAGAAACATTTATTGTAAGGGTATCAAATTTATGTACCCATATAAATGCCTTTACAGTGTGTAGCACACATACAATTCTTTGCTGGATTTACGCTACAGATCTCAGTGAAGAAGAATCAGTTCATTAAAAACAGACCGCAGTGAAAACGACTTGCTCATAAGAAATTCTGCTGATCTAAAAAGTTTACATATAGGCCAGAGAAGTTAGAACTTTACGAATACAATCATGTTCATAAAATGGGCCTTCCTGGAATTAACAAGTTGTTATTAAAAATCCTGTAAGCAAATAGACTGGATTAAAAACTTCTTCAAAGTATCTGTAAGTGAACATAACCGGTGAGCTGAAGAATACTTGACAGATAAAAGATTTAAACTTTTGGAGAATTCAGGGAAGTTACCAAATACAGACAATTGCAAAGTACAGTAAATTGCACAAAATGGAACCCCCCCCCAAATTAAGGTGTGCAACTTTAGGTAGTTTTACATGCCTGACAAAAATCTTATCTGTATTTAACAGTTTGTTATTAAAAGCCAGAGGAAGCACTCTGAGAATTATATAGCATGGGCAAACCAAGTAACATAACTTTATTCTGGTTTGGATTTCCTTTCTTAAGAAAAAAGATTAGAGTTTATTCTTACCAAGATGCTAGCTAACATTTATTCATGTGGTTACTAGAAAAAGCTAATATTAGTCAATGATTAAGTTTGCTTATTTTCTATGTTAGTTTCAAACAACTACGGATGCTAATTATACTAAGTATAGCAAGAACTTGCAGTGGGGAATCTTCTTTTCTTTAAAAAATATAAGCAAGACACACAAAAAAGCGTAACAAATAAGGCTTTTGATTATCACAGCACAATTTAATTTCGAAGTCACATTGTAAAGCCCCACTTTATGATTATTGGAATTCTTTCACTTGGAGGCTTTCACTGCCGACAAATTCTTGTCTCGACAACAAATTCATTGGGAAAATGTCTAATCTTCAGGCATCGTTCGGCAGAACGCTTCTGGAAGCCTATGTGAAAATAAACAAAGTTGAACATTTAATTAGGAAATCTATACATTCAAAGGATTTTCTCTAGAAAAAGAATTCACCTGAGTAACTCAAAACTGTTGCAAAATAGCAATCGTTTATTTTTTTATAAATTCAAATAAGATATTAAGCAAGATATTAAGTGTCTCTCACTTTTTATGTGTGGAGCAACAGAAACTTAGAGCTGAAAGGGACCTCAGTCCAGCCCACTCATTTTAAAAACAATGTGAAGTAACTTGCCCAAAGTCACGAAACACAGCCAGGAATAGCACCCAATTCTCCTGACTGGTGTTCTTTCCAATACACCACATGACCTTCCCTTAGATCTCCAAGGTCCTTCCAGCTCTAAAAATTCTGATTGTAAACATTCAAACCAAATCTCATGGCCATAAAACCAGTCGAAATCTGGGACAATTTCAGTGAACTCATCTTAATTCCTTCTTTAAGACATATTGCAGCTGTCCTCCAAAACCCAAGGAAAACAAAACAAAACAAAACAAAACAAAACTCTTAGCTGGGAAGAATAGAAAACTATTCTACCGTGCTCCTTTGATGGCATTTTTCAGCATGCTTAAGGAGCAGAAATACACTGAAACTGATTAACATCATTTGACAATGTTACACTTTAGTCCTGTAGAGTAAAGATTTGAGTCGCATATGGAAAAGAGCATTTTAGTTAATGCCCAAACTAGAAACGAAGCCATTTTCAAATGGTGTGGGCTATGTGATTAGATGTGAAAATTATATTAGGTGTATTTCACCCATTTCTCTTAGCACCTCTCTTTCTATGAGGACGGGTACCGCCCCTTCTGCTAACAAAAGTCATTCCATCAGCTCCTATGGAGAACCTATTTTGCACTTCAGGACTCTAGGGACAATGTCTCCATTTTCAAAAAAGGGATTAAGAGTAGAATCTTCAAACTGTAGGCCAGTAAGCTTGATGTCAATTCCGGGCAAAATTCTAGAAAATATTATTGAGAGGATGATTTAGAAGCATTATAAAGTGTGCAATGATCATGAAGACCTAGCATAACTTTGCCAAGAATAAGCCAGTTTAAAGAATCCTACAGATAACTGAGTGCCCGGATTTCAGCGACATCTTGTCTTTGTGGGCATGGAGAGATCTTGGCTATGTGGTAGCCAAACCCAGTAATCAGTCATTAATGGGTTGATGTCACCTTGGAGAAAGAGTGCTGTAGGGAGCTGTCTTTGGCTCCACGTGGTTTAACATTTTTAATTAATTATTGCTTCTTTGAAGGTACAAATAGTACACTTAAAAAATCTGGAAGACAGGAAAAAGCTGGTCTAGCTAATGTTAGATGACAGTCAGGATAGAGATAGTTTGGAACAGTGGGCCAAATCTACTGGGAAAAAAGAGAAGAGGTAAATGCAGAGTCTTATCCCTGGGTTAAAAAAAATCAACCAAGCAAGTATAATATGTACAAGATGTGACTAGGCATGTGAAATTTTTAAGGGTTTTAGCTGGACTGCAAACTTAACATATGTCAACAGTGTTGACACAGAAGTCAAAAAAGCCACCTAGAAAGAGAGAGGGGAAAGATGGAAGGACAACGTGATAGCTATCTCCCATGACTATGAAACGGGATTAGATACAAGTCTAATTGAACTAGCAGAAGGTGCAAAGGGGAAGAGTTAAGCTCGATGGAGAAAAAACTTCTAACAATCAAAGCTATCCCAAAGTAGAATGAACTGTCCCTGGAAGTAGGGGATTTCTTTCTAACTGGAGTTCTTTAAGCAAATGCTGCACTGATCATTTGTCTCAGGGATGTTGGAGAGGCAAATTCTGTTCAGATACAGGTTACACGAGACAGCCCCTGGCTCTTACAACTCAGACTCTGTGATTTAACATGGAGGCACTAAGAGAGATGTAAGACAGAGGTTCTGCCCTCAAGGAAGGAATAACAACCTAGAAATGAGGCATGAAACAATACAAGGCAGCAAGCAATACAGATATACCAGAAGGAGCTAGAGAAGGGAAAAAAAAAAAAAAGATGATTTGGGGTTAGGGAGGTTAACAAAAGGAAAGGGGACTGACATTGGCATTTGAAAGATAAGCATGATTTGAACATACGAAGAAGGGGAAGGGGCAGAAGACATAATTCAGGGCCTGAATTCCAAACGGAAGTCACTTCAACAAGTAAAAGATCACTGATCAAACTACCAAAAAAGAGACCATGTTTAGGGTGGTGTCCAAGAATGCAGTTATTTTTGGATACTTAAGCAACAATTCTTAATTTTTGGGGGGGGGGGTAGTAGGAGAATTAGTGTCAAAATATGACTTTGCTAAATAGCTATACGGTATGGTAAATTTTCCACTATGCTTTGGAATTACATAAAGCCCCCTTTTTAGTTCAAACTGCATGCAAATTCAAAAAGCAATAATTAATTAAACTGTTAAATGCCTCTGGTAAAGTTCTGGCATGTACACCACAAGTATTACCAATGTAGCAGCAGCTTCCTCTAACAACAGTCCGTCCTCCTCCTCCTCCCCTCCATTTTCCTGAACACAGGGGTTTCTTGATTCCCAGTCGCTAGTGATTGCTCTAAGACCACCCACCCACCACATATTGCCACAGAATGCTCTGTAGTCTTCCCCACCGCTGGAAACTGAGTCCTTATTTTTTCATGCCAACTGAATGGCCCATGAAACTACACTGCAGTGGAACTACTTAAAAATAAAACAAACCAAAAAAGCCCAAACCACACTCAAAAAAGTATTTCCCATAAATAGGAAACCCAGTGATTTGGAGGGAGGGGAAGAGCTGCTATTGATGTGGTAGCAATGCTTTCACTTTCTGAGCCCTTAAGCAGACTACAGTGGTGACTAGTCTCAACTGAGTCACTGTAACTTCTTTATAGAACTATAGGAAAATTGCTATGACGTGCAGAGTCCAAATGTGAATGGAGGGAGAAATTTTGGTTAAATTGACAAAATGTGAATGGCAGCAAAAGGAGGGCTAAGCCACAAAAACAAATACCCACCAGTTATTGGCTCCCGGCGTTGCAGTCTGAAGGTTTTCTTCCCTCCACAAATCTGGTAAATAAAGATGCCAAGATCAGAAACGTCCTCTATTTCTTCAGCAGCTACCAACTCTTCACGAACCAAGTAAGTCTGAGGGAGGTAAGATCCAGTCTAAGCGAAGAAAACAAACAAACAAACAAACTCAAAATGACGAATTCCTAAAGGCACCGTCATTTCGACTTTGCCCATAATGGAAATCAGCTCATAAAGTTAATATAGAGTAAAGCATTATTACACAAGACTCTTTTAATTACAACAGGACCCATTAATAAACAAGTTAGATCAAAAGCATTATTATTCGAAACTTTTTTTCATACACCAGGGCCCCATTAATAAAAAGTTAGATCATATCTAAAACATGAATCAAATCATGCCCCTCAAAAGGTATCTACATTCTGAAAAACCTTGGATAACATAGCTACTTTGATTATACAGTGTCACCCCTCTTTGGGGGGATTCCACATAGCTAGTACAATTTCTGTGGTAAAATATTATCAGTATAGGCAGTCCCTGACTTATGAACACAATTTTTATATTTAGCCAAGCCAGATGGATGAACAATGGGGCAGTCTGAGTAGAGTCCCATTTCCAGTTCATACCACCTGAGGATACCTTGTCTTATAAGGGCACAAATACTGTTGGGGGTGAGGAGTTGTTTAACTTGAAACAGCAGAGTACTAGACACGGTGACGTCAGCCAATTTGGTAATGGCTGTCACTACATAAGCTGGTCTGATTCGGGGGTAGGGAGCATGTGTCCTTTGGGGCAGATTAGGACTAGGTTAAAGAGCCAAGGTTTGCATCTTGTCAGGCTGGCAGTGAAAATGCTACAGGAGGTTCATGATGCATAACGAATGAGAGAAGAGAATGGTTATTTACATTGTACTTTGAGAGAGGGAGGACATCAGGGTTAAAGGAGATGGGGAATATATTCCTGCCATCCACGATTTTAACTTAGAATGTTAATATATTAGGCTACAAATGGTGGTTTTAAAACCAGAGAATTCAAGTATACTATGGATTAAATAAGCTATTGTGAACTGACCCTTGGTAGCTGGCTGCCATTTATAACCCTGTTCCTATGGGGAAACTGTGTTGAGGGTTCCCAACAAATGTCAGGAACACAATCTGTTGTTTTTTGATGCCTTCTGTTTTTACACTATAATCATTTCTGGATGTATTGCATATCTCCCTTTCTGCACTGCCACCGGCCCACCCCACCCCTCCCCCATCCCTCCTAACAAAGACAAAGTTAAGCAAAACCAACAGACACAGTCACTGCATCTGCCAACGTACACCAAGTTATACACCCATAGCTCACCACCTCTCTACCAAAAAAGTCTGTTTCCTCATCAGTCCTCTGGAGTGGAGATGGGTCACTGTAGCCAATCCAAGTACAGCTGCCTTTTAGGGTTGCCATTTACATTATTGCCTCCTTATGGACATCGTTCTCCTGGTTCTGCATCAGTTCATATACAAGTTTTCCCAAGTTTCTCTGAGTTACTCATATTCATTGTTACTTACAGTGTGATAATGTTCCATTACACTTTATATAATAGTTTGTTCAGGCATTTCTGAAAGGATGGGCACCCACTTTGTTTGTAGGGTTGGTTTGGTTCTTCTTCTTCTTTTTTTTTTTGCAACCACAAAGTGCTGGTCTGAATGTTTTGCCAGTAGACAATTAAAAGCTTTCCTTAAAAGTAGTTTTATTCTCTTAAGTAGATTAGCCTCACTCCCAGAAAGAACATTTATATGCTTAGTGAAGCCTTTTATTATCGATAGCACAGAAGCAACCTTAAGCCTAAGTGAAGGGAGCAGATTCTAAAGTAGTGGAGGGTGTCCAGATTAATGAGGTTTTATCCTGCTTTCAATTTGAACATGCTCTCCTTTGGAATGGAACGATGTATTTCTAGGTTATAATTTTAATTGTTGCATTTCACACCTGAAGTTGTTGGCATTGCTTTTTGGAAGCCTCAAGAAAGCACTGATCATTGACTACTGTAATATCTCTAAGCTGGGCTAAATTCTGGCCTACTGAAAGATGGGTCTGTCCAAGCTTCCAGGAGTCAGAGGGGAGCTATATATCTAGTCTAGATATGCTTCAGTAATATCTTTTGCCAAAGGTACCAACCACCAGATACTGTGCCATGCATTATATACCCTTTCCAGGAGGGCAGGGTTAGCCAAGGGTTGATGTATGTGATTAGGTGAGTTAGTCATCTCTAAGAGCCAGAAGGGGCCAAAACAATCAAAGTCTGGCTTCCATTCTCTAGACCAGGGGTGGGGAACCTGCAGCCTCAAGGTCACATGGGGCCTTTGAGGTCTTGAGTGTGGCCTTTCGACTGAGTCTAAGTTTTACAGAACAATTGCTTTTATTAAGGGGATTTGTTCTGTGAAGTTTGGATTCAGTTAAAGGGCCACACTTGAGGACCTAGAGGACCTATATCTTCTTTCTCAACTGCAAAGACCTTTAGGGGCTGGCTGATTCCCTCCCTTCTAAAACCCTAACGATGTCCTGCCTTCAAGTATTTGGTGAGGGCCTCACTGGCTTCTGCCTCCTGAAGTCTGTGTTGTTCAGTAAATATGACAGCATGGCGATATTACACACTGAAGCATGAAGCCCCCAAGGGGATCATAGGACACACGTAGGGCTAAATAGGGCTCTAAAATAGCAGAACTGTCCCCAAACACTGGAGGGAATTAAGGGGTGAACACACCACTTTGCACATGGTTGTATTTCATTATTATCAAGCTTTTCACTTGGTTCTTTCCAACTCCTCTTTAAACAGACTTGACTCTACTAAAGGGCACAAGCATTTGGGGGCAGGAACAAGAAGGAGAACATGGATAAATTCCCTGGAGTCTGGAGATGGGGAGGGTTGAAAAAGGGAGGGCGTGGAGAAAGGTTCAGGCCATAGCCCTAGTCCCATGAAGCAAAACAAAAAAAAAAAAAATCTCAGGCTGGTTGGTCAAGCTTAAGGATAATTATGGGAAACTATGTACTATCTCCATGGGGCCTGTGTGCCTAGGGCCAATCAGAACAGTGAGTTACTGCCTTCTTGCAGAACAGAGACAGTATGCTTCCTGTCATAGCTAAATCTGGGCCTTGTAGCTTTGGAGACAGAGAATTACGCTTCCCTCGGTGACATGCTGATACAATGGAAAGAATACTGGCCTGAGAGTTGGGAGATCTGTGTTTTAACTCCAGCTCCGGCACTCGTCGGAAGATCTCTCTTCCCTCATGCAGCTTAGTTTGCCTCTAAAATAAGAGCCTTGGAGTAGATGATCTTGAAGATCCCTTCCAGTTCTGATGTTTTACAATTATTCTGAAGTATTATGGAGGCTCATCAAGCAATAGATATTTTGATCCCTCACTTTTAAAGAGGACATTACTTTATAATGACTGCTGCTATCTACAGAGGAAGATCTACCAGGCCTGGTGTATGTACCAGGTGCTTTTTTTTTTATCACTGCCTACACTCAGAACCCAATTGTGGTGGCTCTTGCTACTATTCCTGTTGATATCTGTTACTTTGCCTCAGGTCCACGATCTCTATAACTTTTCATCTCTCAAAGAGCCTCACTTCTGATTTCTGTAGACCTGGCTTGCCATACATCTCCTGTCAGTGTTTCAAAAGACATGATGGTCTTTTTTTTGTTTTCTGTTTTTTGGCTAGGCAATGGGATTAAGTGACTTACCCAGAGTCACACAGCTAGTAAGTGTTATGTGTCCGAGGCTGGATTTGAACTCGGGTCCTCCTGAATCCACTGTGCCACCTAGCTGCCCAGACATGATGGTCTTTGCAAATTTATTTTCAACTCTTTTGTCAGTCAGCTGCTATCTAGTTTATGTGTGTGTACATATACTTTGAGGGCACAATCATCAATATGTATTCATTCCTGGGATTAGTCAAGCCACTGATTTCTGATACTGATCTTAATGGACAGAAAAGAAAGGTCCAAGAGAAGTAGAATCAAGAGAAACAGAGCCCGAGGGCCAAATACTAGGTCCTATGTACTGTCACTTCTTCAGGCTGCTTTGACTAGAATGAATAAAAACAGGTTGATCAAGCCACACCCTCATCCACACCAAAAAAGCAAGCCAGTGAAGATAGCAATACCACCTGCTACTGAAAGGGCAAAGTCTATGGCTTGCCTTGGCTTCAACCTTTGAAGCCAGTGTTGCATCAAAGACATAATAAATAGGAAAGGCCCTGGAATTAATGGCAAACCTGCTGAAATCTTTAAGCAGCTGGGGAGATACTACTCTGATCTATGAAGGCCTGAAGAAATAGCCTAAGGGCTTCAGAGATGCCGTTATCATTTATGAAGGCAAGAAAACTCACCCCAACGATAATTTTGGGCATAGCTGTGGCTAGACGGATCTGGCCGGAATCTTTTTGGATTGGCTACCAAACACATACATTCTTGGAATGGTAACGTACAGCAAAACACACAATACAGTCAATGTGAACTTTATAGCATACTAAACACAGTAAAAGTATTGGGAACACAAAGACATTTAAGTTATATTAATTGATTTTTACCAAAACACCAGATGCCATCAGTACACTTGATTCATGCTATTTATGTACCACGTAAGCTTAGCTACCCAAGACTAAAGGTATGGTTGGTTGTGTCTGTCAAAAGTCTGCCTCATCTGATTTATTTCCTCTCTACAACTGAAGCAATGTCTGTTTGCAGAGGAGGACCAGTCTCTCTTTAGCTCATGATCACAATATAAGAATTATAATAATATAGCCAATTCATGAACCGTTCATTTCTATTGCCAAACCTCTTTTAAGCCCCTCTGTCTAGGTGAGAACTGTTAGCATATGAGAAAAGTGCAGAGGCTGGCTCCCCGGTAAGAAAACTTGTGAAATTCAAGCATGTTTTTATTCCCTATGGAATAAAACCAAGGCAGCAGGCCTTAAACAGTTAGCTTTGGCAATAGGCTAAATGAAAACTCAATTCATGAATTAACTGAAGTTTAATCTTCAGTCATAAAGCCGCTCTAAAAATAAAAGCTATTAACCAAGGGCTCTCCATACATTGTCATCTGATCCTCATAATGACCCTATAGGGTAGATGGTACAAGGAGTATTAGCCTGATTTTTACAGATGAGGAAAGTGAAGCTCAGAGAGCCTGTGACTGCCCAAGGCCACAAAGCCACTGAGTGGCAGAGGAGGGATTTCAGAAAGCAGGTTTTTGGATTTTGAGCCCAGTGGTCTTTCTACTATATCTTAGTATTATTACTACATGGTAGAAAGAATTCACAAAACTGTAGATTTCATAGAATAAGTTGATGCTAGAGATTCCATAATCCAAGAACTTGTATGATAAAATGTAAGTCCTTCCTGTGTCTCACTTTAAAATTTCTATTAAAAACAGACCTATAAGGCTTTCCAGCACAGTGACTGACCACTGCTGGGAAAGCATTTTAGGTGGTACTCACACAGGTAATAAAATTTCCAAAATACGCCCTGGAGAGTGTGAGTGGTGCCTTATCTATTTCTGATAGTATAAATATTTGCTGAAATGAATGAACAATTTAGGAGAGCTGAATCGTACAGCAAAAGAGAAAGTTGGGGTGGCGGCGGCTGTGGCAATGACAAAGGTCAGCGCTTGAACTTGCCAGGGAAGCAGCAAGTAGAAACCGACGCTGACTACAAAGAACGCTGACCTGGGGAGCTGACAGACCTTGAGTCGTAGGTCACCTGCTCTGCCATTATCTATGCCATCTTGGGCAAGTCAGTTCATGCTCTCTGGGGTTCTCACTTCCCTTCATACATAAGATTAGAGAGTTGACTCGATTTCTAAGAAGGTCATTCCCAGCTCTGATCACCTGTAATTAAGAAGAGCCTATTTCATGTCACTCGTGCAGCTCCATGAAATTCTAATGGAAACCACCGTTTTAGAGAGAAGTTTAAAAATTATCTCTGAAACCACCGCTTTAGAGAGAAGTTTAAAAATTATCTCAAGAAGCCACGTTAGAAATCAAATCTCTAGTCTGTTTTCTCAGGATCTCTTACCATGTTTCCAAATAAAAATGGTGACAAATCAATTTGAAACTATACTTACACCAAAACTTCTATCCACAAAGTACATACCGAGAGTTTGGCAAAGAGGTCCATAAGATTTCTTGGAGGCATAACAATGGAAGTATTGAGAGGGATTACATAGCAGTTGCCCAGCTGCAGGTCTAGGTAAGCAGTCAGAAGCTATTGAAAAAGTTAGTCATGATCAATATAATGATGCATCAGAGTGCTGACAATGAAATTTCTGTTATTAAAACTAAACAGCTACAGCCTAAGTCAACTAAGCTGTGGGTCAAGACAAAACATTCAAATTGTTGGTGAAAACCATGAGGACATATTTCTTAATTGACAAGCTCGACTGTTTCTTCCTTGGGGTGATTTAGGAAATGTTAGGGGGAAAAAAAAAGAGTCCGGGACAATTTCAGGTCACTGGGGCAACATTCTCCCAGTCTCAAAACCCGGAAGCATCTTTGACTCCTTCCTTTTGTTTATCCTCCCCTCCCCCTTGCCCTCAACACCTCTAATCATCATTAATTACCATCGATTCCTCCTTTAAACCTTTTGTCTGATTTTTTTTTTAAAAACTCCAATGTGGAGTCTTCATCACTATTTCCTACCTACAGTAGAGCTTCCTGACTCCCCCACCAAAATATTACTCTGATGATTCACTGGGGCACGAAGGTGACCCTGGGGTCTTAAAGGCTATGCTAGCAAAACGCAGGGCCTGGCAGGTTCTATCAAGAAGGAAAGGCTTCAAGAAGAAACCCAACAATGTTTGTCACCTGAGAAACAGCCGAGAAGCAATAAGTTCTGAAAGGCCCACGAATAAGAGAAGTCGGCCACCAGGTGATCAATATTGTTTTGGTCACAGCAACCAAAAGACCTTTACCATGTTTAGGGAATAGAGAAGCCGAGATCTGTATCAGTGGAGAAGCACCCACCCCAATTTTCTTTTAGAAAAACCAAAGTTGGCTCCCTAAGTATCCTCATTATTTCCAGTCTCTCCTCCCTCCAAGTCATCTAATACATCCTTATCCGTTTAATCTTGCTTGCTATGTCACTTTCATGTCATTAAAGGTCTACAGTGTCTCGAGTTCAAACTTGTCTGCAATTCAAGGTGTTCTAACAACTGCTCCATCCTACCTTGTGTCTCCCTATCAGATATGGACCCTCCTGCTTAACCTAGGTTCATTTATATACTGTGTCCTTTATTCACAAAATTCATTTCTACTTCTGAGAATTTTGCTCACATGATTCTCTCTACCTGTAATGTCCACTCTGCCAAGCTCTGTCAAAACCTGAACTAGCATAAATAACCTTTCCCTTATTTTGAATTCTAACATATTGCTGTGAATCTTTCTCTAGTTATAGCAGAGATTTTGAAAGTGGACTAAAACCGGTGGAATGTGTGTCTCCCTCCTTGGTTTCTGTTAAAATTCTCATCTGGCTTTCTAGATGTAAAAATTAGAACTTAAAATCAGGTATCCCTTCCTTTTTTAGGAGGAACAGCTTTGTCATTAGTATGTCACATGGGAGATCACAGGAGCTGTCTAGTGGCTATTGGAAAATGTTTGATTTTCAGGAAAGGACTTAAGCTAAAATACCTAACAAACTGAAGCCAAAATTTATTTCTGTGGAATTTAGCCCTGAGCTCACAGTCTGCTGCAAAAGAACATTTTAGGAGCAGTGAGAAACAAACTACTATGTGAACTCAGTGAAAAGATGTAAATGGAATAAAGCAAAAGCAGCTAGTTATCAGAGTAAATGTTGAATATTAAACTTACTCTATCAAAGTCATGAACAATGGCAGCAGGGTCACTATCAGAGAATTTGGGAACAGGAACATCAATGATGGCTATGTTTTCATCTTCCCGAATGTCGGCTTCTTCAGAAACAGGGAGGAAATAGGGCTCTGTTTCACCATCCATGCCATTATCGTCATTTTCAAAGTAGCACATTTCCCCACGGAATACTCTGTGCTAAAAATAGAAAGAAAAAAAAACTCTAACATTTAAAACAGTGGAAATTTAGAATTGTTCCTCACACTTGCAATTCTATCAATTCACTAGATTGTTGTTATCTCGTAGGCCTCCTGAGGCACCGTCTTAACATTTGGCACAAATCCATGTTATGGCAGTCTGTCTGGATGCTATTTTTAAATTTCATAATTATGTTATAATGAACCTTTAGAATATGGAGAATCCACAAGTTGCTCCTTTTAAGAGCTGTATGGAAGTTTTTTTAGGTGTCATTCAATGTAAGTGCTACTAAAATAAAAAAACAAAACAAAAAACAACAACTTTAAACCAGCTAAACTTTAAAAAACTAAAATGACTTTACCCTTGGCATGAAGTATTTATAAATGCAAGCTCCACCAACAATAACTCCTGTTAAGATGAATGCAAGGCCCAGGAGGGTCAGCAAGCATCTTCCAGATGAACTGTCATGCGTCAGAATTTCTAGCTCCTGTGAAAATAAAGGAATAAAATAAACTTAGATGCTTCTGGGTAGAAGATTTACCATTCATTTGAAACGATACTAAACCTATATTAAGTCACACTGCACAAAGTGTGATGCATTTTAAGTAAACTCATGTTTTGAAACATCTTTGCTCAGAGATTTGCAAAACGTAGATATCAGGTTATTGTCAAGACACACAGCCTTGGAAGCAAATTAAAACTGCCATAGTTAACCATCTACAATGTTATAACTGTCTAGTTAATAAAAAAAAATCATAGAATTTCCCAAGTCTCCAAATAAGTGACAGGGGAAAAAATCCTTCAGGAGAGCACCCAGGCATTTTAAGAGTCTTTTGGAGAAGAGGAAAGAGTCTACTGCAGTTATGGTGTTGCTGCCATATTGCACACTTCATAAAATCTACCCCAAGTCTGTGTAAACCATTTTATGAGGAGAGACAGATGGGGCCAGCAAAGCTGACAGCCGAAACTTTTGTTTTGAGTAGATGTTATTGATGTTCCTAGTGGTTCTCCAACCAATGTTGCTTCTAAAGCGATTTCTAGTTCATCACCATTAAGAAAATGTGTGAGCATCTTGAGCAAGCACAAGATCTTTCTACCTTTTCCAATTCCAAAGTACCTTATCACCACCTTCTCTTACATCATTGTACTCGGGAGTCTGCTTAGGATTTAAGCCTTCAGACACATTTTAACTTGTAAAGAAGCTGCCTATGGGGTTCAGGAAACTATCGTCAAGATAATCCTTGCCACTACCTGCTTTGCAGAAAAACAGTGAGGTCCTTTCATGTCAGCATCAGCAAAGTGCTTTGGGTTCTTCAAACAAAGGGAGTTAAGTTATTTTTCCGTACAGCCCTTTGTAACTACAGTTTTTGTTTGCACATGAAAGGGGCTCAGTGAGCAGGCTAGGGTGCGATATAAGCCACGTATTGACTTCGGTGTTTCCAATGGCCATCCTGTTGCCCCAAAGTGCCATGCCTTACATAAACCATTCTTTTGTTCTAAGGTTATTTAGCACTTTTCTTCCCAGGGCACTCTTAACTTTCCCCCCAAGATTATCCCTTAAGTCTTCTCACTGGTCACAGAATCACAGAATCACAGAATTGTTCTTTGCATCAAGAGAGACCTTAAAGGTCATCCAATCTAGCCCTCTTTCTTTGAGAAGGGAGGAACCCGAGGCCCACATTAATGCCTTGCCCCAAATCCCACAACTAATCAATGACAGAGCCAGAACCCGAACCCAGGTCTCCTGACTCCAAAGGCCAATTCTCTTTTCTTCTCTTTGTGCTATGTTCCTCTGCTTAAAAGCCTTCAATAGTTTTTTAAGCTTGTATTTAAGAAACTTCTTTCAATCTTGTCCGACATACTTTTCCTGCACAAAACCAAACCGGAGAAACTTGCTGACCCTAAAACACACCTTGTATCTATGCCTTTCGTCTATAGATTCTGCACCTGACAGGAACATACTACCCATTTCTCCTTAACTGTATCAATCCTAAATTTCCTCTTTAAGGTCCAATCTAGGTCTCAACTCCTTCCCTGCCTACCCCAACCCTGAAGGGGCTTCTCTCTTCTCTGAATTCCTATAGCAGTTACTGTCTAGGCAGTCCATTTGGCAATTAATCATTTCCTGCCTTTTGAGATCTACCTAATAGTGACTGAAATCCTTTGTTATTTAAACTTCTTAACTATTTCTAGAACCTCAAAGGCCATATGGTCCAGCCCATCCATACCAGCCTCGAGATTTCCCCTTATAAAAATCATCAACAAGAGGTCATCTATTTGGCCTTCTCTTGAAAATGTTTAGTAAAGTGGAGCCAGGAACCGTCCAAGGCAGCCCATTCCATTACTGAATAACTCAAATTATTAGGAAGTTCTTCCTCAATCAAACCTCAATCTGCCTGTCTCCAACGTTCACCCATCATCACTTGTTCTGTCCTCTGATGTCGAGCCAAACAAATCGAATCCCTCCTTCCATGTTCAACCAGTTATGAACGTACCTAATTATTATCTAGTCTCCTCTTTGTCCTCAGAAAATAGCATGAAAAAACTATCAGATGTTTTCATAAGGTAAACAAAAAAAATCAAGTCAAATCTATGTAAGCTCCACATACATTTACATGTCTATGTATCTATACACACACAGCATTCCTGTGATCGGGTCTAATAACCATGTCAAAAAAAGCAATGGACTTGGCCTGGCATGACTTGTAGTCCCGTGCTGGCCTTCTGTGTTTGTCACTTCCTTTTCTAGATGTACATTAACTATCTCCATAATGTATTCTAAAATTTTGCCAAGAATCAAAGTCAAGTTTCTGGGGTTTTCAGATTCTACTCTCTTCTTTTTATTGAAAATCGGGACATTTTTTCCTTCTCCGGGTCTATGGAGCCTCTCCCTTTCTCCAAGATCTTTGAAGGATCATCCAGATTCATTAGCAATCACATCTGCCAGTCCTTTCAGTATGGGGGGGTTTGTAGCACATCTGAGCCTGGTAATCTGAATACAGAAGGACAGTTTAGCTATTCTATCAGATCACTTTGGGTCTGCTAGGCTCACAGATTTAGAGCTGGCAAGTGCCTTACGGACCACCTAGTCCAGCCCCCTCATTTTACAAATCTGGTCATTTATCTTGCTCAAGGTTCCCCAGATAGGTAGTGATTGTCAGAGCTGGCAGCACTATGGAGTGGGGAAAATGCTAAACCTGCAGTCAGGAAGCTCTAGGTTCAAAATCCCACCCCTGATATTAGATGTGTGACATCTGGCAGGTCACTTACCTTCTCTGGCTCTCAGTTCCTCATCTGTAAAATGAGGTAATGGATTAGATGGCCTCTGAAATTCCTTCCAGCCTGAAATCTATGATCCCACAACCCTTTCAGAAAGGACTATGCTTCTTTCGTGTTTTCCCAACCCAATAAAATATAGGTTCCTTGAAGACAAGACTCCCCTCATTTTTTTGAGGGGGGAGGGAGAGGATGGAAGATGGGCGCTCTATCCCCAGTGTCTAGTCCAATAGTAGCTATTTGATAATTGTTTGATGAAGTGAATTTCTCTTTTTAGCTTAATGGAAAATCAACTTGGCTGAGCTCTCGTGAGAGGATATTCATCCTTTGGTCCATTTGTTCATTTTCCTTCCAAAGTTGTTTCTTAACTACTAGGCTTTTGGGGAAACAATTTTCTAAAGCAAACGTGATGACCAGAGATCACTTTACAGATCTGAACATTGAAGGTAGACAGATTAGCTTCCCCAGGATTAACCAGTAAGAATTTCTTCCTTAGGGTTTTTTGCATAGGAAGGGATTCTCACTTATCCAAAATCCTCAGAAAAGGAAAACAGAATGCAAGTTGTCCTACTGATACTTGTTTAAAGAAAACAAGTTTTCTCCTCCCTCTCCTCCATCCCCCTCCCCACACCATCACAAGGAATCTTCCTTTTTTGTTTAAAATTCCCTTTGTGTCTTTCTTAGATTCTCAAGAATGTTCACAGTCACAGAAGTTACCAATACATGGGCATGTGATTGCTAGTTTATCCTGCTGACCACAGTGGTGAGAAAGGCTTTCCCAGTCTGGCAGAACCCTCTTTTTTCAATCTGAATATTTAAGATGGCCAGGTACAAAGCTAACTGTACAAGTGACTTTATAATTCAGTGAAATCAATCATTTTCTTAGGAATTGGACTCTCAAAGGTCCTTGGCAACTGAGTAACTTATTAACTCTGAGCGACTTCCCAGGGCAGAGGACCAGGAGGCTCGTCCTGCCCATTCTGTATGTCACAATATGGCCATAGCAGCATGATGACATAAGGACAGAATTAGGAAGTCAGCAAATCTGGCTACTGGTAATCAGTGGGTAAATCTTTTAGGCTATTAAGTCAATCAGGTCTGAAAGATTTCTTTCATTTAGGTCCTTGCCATGACAATATAACATCTGTAAGAATTACCTACCTTGACAACTTTATGAAAATAAATCTGAGGGATTAAAGGGGTGGAGGGGATAAGGGAAAAGAGGGCACATATCAGATGTTTACCCTTTGACAAAGGGTAAACAATTTGTTTTTCTTTCTAAAAAGACCAAGGAATTGGGATTTTTTATGTTCACAGCTGAAAGAAATTTAATAGACCCTCCTATCTTGAGTGATTACTTGTCCAACTTATACAGTTATACTTAAAAATTCAGGTATATAAATCCTGATAAACCAAGTACTGCAGAGCGTGACTTAGAATCACAACAAATCCAGGGTCTTTAGAGATCATCTAGTTTCCTGCCCTCACACAATTTTATGGAAAAGGGTGATTTTATAGATAACTTCTCTGAAGATCAGGGAAGATAAGTGACATGTCTAAAGTCATCTAGTAAGTGAGGAAACTCAAAACCCTCAAGGGAACCTTCCTTTATTGCTACTGAAACGGATGAAAAACAAAACTTCCCTTCACTTTCAGTTCTCCTTCCAACAATTCAAATTTTATTACTAAGCATATTATAGATCTCTACAGTTTTCTCAGTTCCTCCTTGGGTTTCTGCAACCTAGGAATAATTATCTTTGCCTGCATTTATTTCAATTTGTTGGGTTTGGGCTGACTAGCTGCTAATTTATCTCTGAACCACTTTTACAAGTCACAACCTCTGGACTGTTTTATAATAGTTCTATTGTAAAGCTGCTCAGAGGTTGAATACATCACTATACATGTTGCCAGGTATTAAGTCAGTCTTCCAAAGTGGCCAGGTCAGAATCCCTTCAGAGATTATTGATATGTATCACCTGATATAGAAACAATCATTGTTCAAAGGGTTACTTCTGTTTGTTTCTCATTATTCTCCTAGAGGACTAGGAGAGCTACTTGTTTTTTCAGCTAATCTAACTACAAGTCAGAGCTTTCACTGACTAGGAAAAATTTAAGAGGATTACTGGGTGGCTATATTTAACTACTGGAGTCCTATTAGGCGTCCCAAAATCTGGCCAAGTTTCACTCAAATAGTAAATTTGGTGACAGTTATATGTTGAAGCTGTAATTTAATGAAAAAAACTTCCAAGCATGCAGGAAGATGTTCTTTGAAAACATTTTAGAATGTTTTCAGGAACTTGTGCTAGTTTCACTGAGGTCTATGTAGTGCTGACCTGGCTGGCTGCAGATGAGAATTCCGCAGAGAGCTTCTCAACATTTCAGAGTAACTTAGCCTACCCAGAAGACAGTTTACTTCTCTAACCTATGCTGCTGAATATGGAAATTAGAATGTACAAGGACCTGTGGATACAACAGTTTCCTGAGAGAACACCTACTCAAGTAAAATAAAGTTTTACTAAGAAATAAGGAGAGGAAAAAGAGTGTACGCATTTTGGAAATTAGTTGCCTTTTAAGTGTTTACAGGAAAAACAAAGTGGATTAATAATATCTTAACATTTTGGGAAAATCCTCTGGCTCCTGGCATAGTTCTGCAAGAAAAATGAAAATGAGACCTGTTTTTAGGTCTAAATTGGGGATTGAAGGATGGCTATTTGGTGGGGGGGGGGAGAGGGGGAAGCAGGGAAACTCAAGTTCCTCTTTGCGGAAGACGAGTGTTTTCTTTTAGAAACGCCACAGGGAAAACATGCAAGGCTCCCCGCAGGAAGAGGGAACAGTAAACACCCCAAATTTATATAATGACAAACTTTTAACTCTAACAGCTCCTCTACTGGATGGTCTGAGAGCCTCTCCTCAGGGAGGGGATCCTTTCTGTATGGAAGAAAAAAAGACTCACAAACTCTTTAAGTCAAAGGTGTACGGGATGCCTCTCAAGTCCCCCCCACCCAGCGCCCAGACCCGGGGAGTAAGATCTCGGATCCGGACATCTCTCAAAGACAGAAAGGCCTTCTAGCGTCCTCCCCAGCATTCCGGCGCCCGGCCCGGCCCCCTGCTACTCCACCCCTCCCGTCCGTCCATCCCGCGGACCCTCCTGTCCTTCCATCCGTCTGCCCATCCGCTCGTCCAGGTCGCGGGTCAGGATCTCCCAAGGGGTCTGTCCCCGCCCCCCCCCCCCCCCCCCCCCCCCCCCCCCCCCGCCCCAACTGCTACCTGGGGCCAAGAGCTCAAACCACCCCCGAGGCCCTGCGAAGGAAAGGGAGGGGGGCGCAACGGCGTCGGGTCCCACCCAGGAGCTCTCCCGTCCCACCTCCCCATGCCCGCCTGGCAGCCGCCACCCTGGGGGGCCAAAGGCGGGAGCTATCGAGTGCCCGCCAGCCGGCGGAACAGTGGGGGGGGCGCTCTGAGGAAGTCTCCATTTTGTCCTTCGACAAGTGCCCCTTTTCAGCCCCGGTCCGCCCCGTGCCCCCCGCCGGCTTCCCGTCGGCCTTACCCTCTCCGCCACCAGGGCCTCGACGTCCTTCTTGGGGCCAGGCTTCTGCACGAAGGGCGTATTGAAGGAGATTTTCACCATGGTGAATCTTCCGCCTTCGGCAGCAGCGGAGGTGACAACGGCGACGGCGGCACGGCTCTGCGACCAGGAACGCTGATCTGCGAGGCACGGACGGGCGGACAGGAAGAGGCGGTGGTGAGACGAGAGGAGAGACACAGACACGAGACGAGAGATCGGGAGAGGAGGGGAGACGAGAGGAGACGGGGGGAGACGAGGGGAGACGAGAGGAGACGAGAGGAGACGAGGGGAGACGAGACGAGGCGACACAGAGGAGAGGAAAAGGCTGCTCGCAGCTCCGAGACAACCTCCGCAAGTGGCTGCCTCCCGCCTCCACCTAGAGAGATGTAGTTAAGGCCGCCCCGCTGCCGGGTGCGAAACGAGGCGGGGCGGGGGCGGGGCCTGCGCCGCGGGGGCGGGCCGCGGCTCGCCCCGCCCCCTCCCGGCAAGCAGGCCGGCCGGCGAGCTGGTGGGGAGGCAGTGCATCATCCGTCGGTGCGGCCGCCGTCGTTCAGTCCATCCTGGCGGCAATCGCCTCCGAACCGCCTCCGTCTTCCGCTCGCCCGCCCACTGCACCCCGCAGCTCAGGGCCAAGTGCGAAGAAAGCGCCTTGTACCCTTCCGCGCCTGGCCCGGCCTGGCCTGGAGTCTTCAGCCCTCAAGTCTTCTGCGCTGGCCCCCAGCGGCTTGCGACGTGAGTTGTGAGCTTCACACACACACACACCCACGCGCACACACACACCACACACGCGCGCGCGCACCCGCATACATTCGTACGGACCCCCCCCCACTCCACTCCCACTCCCCAAATGTGATCCAAATGTCCACTATGGCTTTGAGCCACCCTGAAGTGAAAGGGGACGTCTAGCAGCTCTCTAGGGTCCCTTCAGCTCATAGCCCTCTGTCTCTCTCTCTCTCCCATACTCGAAGAATCCCAAGCCTCAGCCTCTGGGTTCCCTCCCCCTCCCCCTCCCCCCCCACCCCGCCTGTAACTGCTGAGCCCTTGGCTCCCACGGGGGGACGGGGTGGCAGGGAGATATGTGTGTATGTATGTGTGTCTGTGTGTGTGTATATGTATTGGGGTGGGGGGGGGGTGGATGCAAGGCAGTTGGAAGAACTGGGAGAGAGGAAGGGAAGGAAGGAGAGGAGAAAAGCAGGGAGGGAAGGAAGAGCGCAAGCCCAGGACAAGGCGCTAAATTGAAACTTAATTCTTTATAATCACTCTACTTATAGATCTTGCTTAGATTAAAAATCCAGGAGGAACATTATTTTCAAGACCAAAAACGGAGACCTACTTAAAGCGTGAAGGATAAATCGCTTTGTTAGACCCTTGTTAAACGTAAATTGAGCCTTCTTTTTTTTTTTTTTTTCAAAATATGAGGACTTCTTCCCCCCACCAAAAAAAATCCGGTTTCTATGGTCTCTCTATCTCTGTCGCACATGTACAGCATTCAATTACGTGAGGTTTGCCCTGTTTAGGATGTGCTAGCATGTGGGGGTTATAAATAGCCCTGCCACCTAAGACAAGAGAAGGCTCTGTTTAAAACCTAAAAACCAAGTCTGTGCCCCAAACACCCGGCCAGCTATAAGCCAAAGAAACTTTAATATGCTAAGAATCTAAACCCCTCTATCCAAGTTTTAAAATAATACCTGATTCATCAGAGATCGCTGGGACTTTCCCCACTGGAATTTGAACACCAGTCATGCCCACTTCACTCTGGGGGCTTGTAACTATGGGCCAAGGTTATCTAAAGTGGCCAGAGTCTAAGAACCCCGATCTAACAAAGGGAGCCCCTGTATCATAGGCAGGCCTTGCCTAGGTTTCTAGGGACTGTGAACGGTTGCCCATCACAGTACTCACCCCAAGCCTAATGGTAATATCAGCAAAGTGTGAATTACATTAATTCAGTGGCTTAAGTGTACTTTTTGTACCTTAAAAGCAAGTGGAAATATATTTTCACTTGTAGGGGACCTCTACCCTGTCAGTAGTCCTAAAGCAAGCTGCTCAGATTGCAGTGAACTGGTTTAGAACTGCATTTGAAAAGTGTCTGACTTCAGTACTAAAAAAGTACTGTGGCCCACCTGTGAAATACTCAGGGCTATAATCGTAGACCATATTACTCCAGAGCTTTGCAACGTCCTTAGTCAGCAGATTGCATAGAACAGCACCCTGTCTATTTCTGGGTACGATTTGGAGTGGGGTTTTGATCTTTATAGAAACCATCTTAGCTATTTCCCTACATGCTTACCCAGAGCTTAAAATCAGATCTATAGCTGCTGACCAAAGTCAGAAGCGGCAGCAGGCACCTTGTATAACAGCTACTTGTTCCTGGACTCCAGTTAAGCTTCTCTCAGGAAGCTATAAGAAGGAGCAAACATTTTTTTTTTCTTAACTTAGCAGTATAATACAGTGGAAAGAACTGGATGTGGGATCAACAGAAACCAGCCTGGGTTCAAATCCCGGGTTTGATAATTACTAGCCGTGTGACCGCAGGGTAAGTAATTCCAGCTAACTGAACCCCACTTTTCTCATCTGGAAAATGGAGATTGTAACAATTTATATGCCTATCTCACAGGGTTGTTGTGAAGAAAGCATTTTTTAAACCCCAGAACTATGAACTTAGCTCTAGAGAAATGTGAATTTTTGTTGTGAGATGTAAAAATCCATTTCATACTAGTGTAGATTAATAACGTGGCCATGCATGTATAGGCTTTCCAGGTTTCCAGGCGATGACGCCCCACCGTCCACTCTTTAGTTCATAAAATGTGAGAATTTTAATAAGACAATTATTTTTTTTTTTTATTTGTGGAGACTATACTCCAAAGTGTAACTTTCCTAGAGTTCTGAATTCATTTAAGCCTAGCTTTGGTGACTTTTTGCTGCTTTTTTTTTTTTTTAATATAGTCTCAGACTTATCTGATCGTACTTTTTTGCATGCTTGGTCCAGTCTTGAATAATATACATGAGAAGCTCATGTACAGCCAAGGAACCTCCTGAGAATACTTTCATATGCCTGTTTGGTGGTAGCCATAACCTCAGAATACAGCTCAGAATGATATTAAGGGTTTTTTTTAGTGACTTTTAGCTTGACCTTCTGGGGAAAGAGATATAAGGGTACTTGTATTTTTAATCAATTATTACTGAATTGGATACTCTTCTACCCATGTGTTCTGCTTTTCTAATGGATCAATTTCCCACTTTGATCAAGAACGGGTCATGCCAGACTAACCTCATTTCCTTTTTTGACAGGGTTATTAGACTGGTAGATGAGGGGATTGCTATCAATTTAATATAACTAGTTTTGAGCTAAGCATTTGACAAAGACTCGTGTTTTCGATGTATACAAAATGGAGAGATGTGGGCTAGATAATACTACAGTTAGGCGTATTCACTGGTTAAATAACCAGACCCAAGAGTAGTTATTTATGAATCTGTGTCAACTTGTAGAGTCAGAGTTGTTCTCCTTTTTTGTGTCATGGATCCGTTTGGCAGTCTGGTAAGGCCTGATGGCCCCTTCTGAGACCTTTTCAGAATTGTGTTTTCAAGTTCATTAAATAAAATATGTAGGATTACAAAGAAAACCAATTGTATTGAAATACAACTATCAAAGTATTTAAAAAAAAAAACAGTTCGCAACTGTGAACTGTGGGATGATCTTTCAGGAGAGTACCCCCAAGGACACTGCTTTAACTTTTTCATCAGATCACCATAGATGGCATGTGCTTATCAGACTTACAGATGGTACATAGCTGGGAGGGAGGGATCAGGGAGGGGTTCAATGGAAGAGTTAAGATCCAAAAATATCTCCGCACACTAGAATGTTAGGCTGAATTGAGTGAGATGAAATTTAACAGGTCTCAATGTAAAGTTCTACAAAGCAGTTCAAAAAATCAACTTCACAGGTAAAAGATGGGGTTGGGAGGAAGGGTTGGGGAAGTGTGTGTATGGGGGGGGGGGGCCAGGGGGGGGGGGTTGGAGGCATGACTACAAAGCATTTGACCTGAAGAATGATCTGAGAATTTTCAGACAATATAAGTGCAATATTAAAATGAGTCGGCAGTGTGATATGGGGAGCCAAAGAAGCAACAGGTTATCTTTGGCAGCATCAAGACAAGTATAACATTTAAGAAGAGGGAAGTAAGAGTTCTACTGTATTCTGTCCTGCTCAGAACCATGTCTAGAGTATTATTGTCGCATTCCCAGGAGAGCGTTCAGAGGAGAGTGACCAAGATAGTAAAGGTCTTTGATTTCTTGCCATAAGAGAATCCGATGAAGGAACTGAGGGTGTTTAGCCTGGAAAAAAATTAGACTCAGGGGTTATGCTGAAAGTTTTTGAAGGGTGTTCATATGGAAGATGGAATAAATGTATTTTTTTCCGCTTAGCAAAACTAGGAGGGAAGACTAGGGAGCATGACTTTGTAAAGGAGAAAGTTTGGTCTTGATGTAAGGAAGAACTTCCTAACAATCCGAGGCATTCAGAAGTAGTATGTGATCAGAAAGTAATGGATTTGTCTCCCTCGGAGTTTTTGAAGTAGGCTGGATGACTTCTTGGCAGGGATTTGTGGAGGGAATTTTTATTCAGGTGCGGCTTGGGCCACTTGCCTCGGAGGTCCTTTCTAACTCAAATTCTGTGGTGTTGGAGAAAACAAAATTCCCGTGTTGTCCCATGATTTACTTTTTAAAATTCCTATACTGTACTTTATTTCAGTAATTGAACATTTATTAAATGCCTGCGATATACAAGAACATTGTGCTAAATGCTGGGGATATAGTTTTCTCTTCTACTTTTCATTTAATTTGAATTTCATTGAATTTCTTTAATTTATATCATACTTAGCAGCTAGTATAATTGAAAAAGAGCACTGAACTTGGAGTCAGAGGACCTGCCTTGAAATCCCAGTTCTCCTTTCTAACTGTGTGACCTTAGGCAAATGTCTTGCCCTCTCTGGCCCGCAGTTCCTTTGGGTATAAAATGAAGGGATTGGAGCGTTTAGATCTAGAAACTCCCCTCCAGCTTTAAAATCCCAATGATTGTGATGTGTGAGATCCCAAAGTCTCTGACTCCAAAGTCCAGCAGGCATTTGGGACAACTGGAACAGGTCCTAATATGGATACCAACAGTGCAGACAGCAGATGAAGGTTCAAATATGGATTGCCTTTAGGCTGATGGTATTACTCCACCCATGCTGTGATCAAAGAGAAGTTTGAAGGTCATGATTTGGGAATCTCCTAACTGCAACTCCAGGTTGATAAGAAGTTATGGTTCGGACCCAGGGAGCAGTTGTTTTCATTCTCAGCTTGCCTAAAAGCTTTTCTAGTTCAGTTGGTAGTGAACTGTGTGTCCGCGAAAGTCTAATTAATTCTTCATCGCCGCCGTTGGTTCTGTGAGGATGGTGGAACGAAAACTGCCTGACAAGTAAGTGACCCTGGGCATCTTGAGCATTGTACTTTTCAGTATGATCATTGAAATTTACTAATAACTTAATAATGTGCACGCAAAAGAATGTGAGGTACAGATCTCACCCAAGCATTCCAGGAAAGGAAGGGGCCTTTCCACTATGGATATGCGCTGATTTGGTAGTTGACAAAGGGGAAATGACTTCTTTCTGAAACCTTAACTTGAGGGCTCAGTTAAATTTTAATTTTTTTTTAACCATTCCAATGTGTTTTAGAATAATTGGCATTATTTAAGTATTTTATTGTGTATGTGTACAGTATTACTGTATATTTCAGCATGTTCATCTGCGGATATGTGTAATAGTCATAAACTATTAAAGCTTAACACTGCAGTAAGACTTTGGAGCACCCTGGAAATATGTGGAGCTGTAAAGAATCCAGAGCTGTATTTTCCTTATTTTGGGAAACTCCTGGTATGGAAACTCCCTCCATTGCTGCAGATCAGCAGCTCCTAAGTTCAGTGATTTCCTAATGGTCATGTAATGCTTATGGGCCACAAGTAAGATCTGAACCCAGTCTTCCTGACTCCAAGGCTGTAATGCTGTACATTATACCGCACTATGCCGCTGCTCACAATATTTTAAAATATCAAATAGCTAAGGCAGTGAATACCAAAGACCATTCTAAATTATGATCCCGATAGGGAATTATTTCCCTCCTCATTGGAATGTCAGCCTCTTCACCTCCCAGATTTCTAAATGCCTTCCACCAACTGGACTCTGAAATGCTGATTTCATGGAACATTGTTGGTGTGAACAGGTGGAAGCCAGAGGGGCTTCTGGCCCATCCTGATTTTGAAAAAATTGATTATTAAACCTGCCTATCTTTCATCCTACTTACTCATATGAATTTTGGGGTCCAACCGCAATGGTAATTTAAGTAACTTAGGAACGTCGATACTGGTGTAGTACCGTGGAGAGAGTGTTAATGAGAGGGGCAGAGGATCTGGCTTCGGGTTTTGTTTTTGGTGGCTAGATCTGAAGTCCTTTCCAGCTTTCTTGATTAGTTATATGTGATCCTGGATCTACAACTGAAAATGTGTGTGTTTACAAACTTACCCTACATTTTGTTTGCTGCTGCTCGATGAGAAGCAGCATGGAGTGTTGTTTAAAGAATGCTGGGCTTGGAGCAACGAAATCTGGGGCAGAATCCTGCCTCAGACACTTAATAACTATGTGACCCCTGGGCAAGTCACTTTCCCCTTTCTGAGCCTCACTTTCCTCATCTGTAAAATGGGGATAATAGTACTTGCACGCTTACAACCTAGGCGTGCTATAGGGGAAGTCTATATAAATAAAGTAAACCTTTAAGGTACTATGGAATGTGAATTGTTCTTAATTTAGATAAAGGAATTATTATTAAAAAACAATAGGAAAGTATATGATTAAGGAAATAATCATCTTCTCTTATTCAAAAGCACCCCAGGAAATTCGGTCTCCCTGGAGAAAATTATATACCATGGAACTAAGTACAGGAAGCTTGGAGGAAGCCAGGAGGAGATGGTGACTACTGATTAGCTAGGTAGTCCCTATTAGATATTGTAATGACTCTGGTCAGACTGGAGGTATAGGATGAGTCTGCCACCCACACAGCAGTTTCTTTTCTGGCAGCTCTGCACATTCAAAAAGAAACCCAAAAACTTTTGAATTCTCAAATCTGCAGTCCAAATGCAGCTAAAAACCTCATGGAATCAGAGCTTCTCAAAGAGGCAAGAATTGCCTCTGGAGGAAAAATGACACACTCCTCTTTGTTCTGTACTTAAAGCTCTTCACAATCTGTCTCCTAGCCATCATTCCAGATTTATTTCATGTTATTCCTCTCCATTCTACATTCTGGCCGAACAGGACTTATTGTCATCCCCGTGCTTGAAATGCTTCCCGTCTTAGCATGAGGCTTTCTCAGAACCCCAATTTCAGTTTGTAGCGACTTCTGCATTTGTTTTGACTTTGTATAGACTTTGATTTTACTTATCTGTATATGTTGTGTTTATTCTCTTTTTCCACAGTAAAATATATGCTTCTTGAGAGCAGGGACTGTTTTTATTTCTGTTTTTGTATCACCAGCTCCTTAACACAGTGATCGATAACCATGTCATAGGCCATTAATAATGCTTGTGGAATTGAACTAAACAAAGATGAATTTCAAGGGGCCATAGCAATCATCTAGAACCATCACTTACCCTTAATTCAAAATAAATATACATATTATATATATATGTATCTCAGAATATATATATACACACATGTATATGTATGTATGTGTGTATATATATACATATACATGTGTTTATATTATGTATATCTATATCTATATCTGTATATATAAACTATTTGTGTATGCAGATAATCCAAAGAAGAAAATTTTCCTCTGGCATTGACTAAGAACTCGCAGTTTGTTTTGTCCTCATGATCTTCTGGTTTTTTCATGTCCCATCACCCCCTTCACAGAAAGCTTTGCCCGACACCCTGCATGGCACATGTCTTTGGCTTTGTATATTGTTAAAGGTGGCAGAATGAGGATAAGGTTTTTCCTGGGCCAGTCCATACTGTACCTTGAACTAGTATAGTATTGACATAGCCCCTTCCCCCTTCGTTCTTAATATTTTTATTTCCTTTTTGATTTTGCCTAAAGGGGTAGTAGATATGCTCCAGGACTCCATGCCTGAAATAGGAAGGACAAAGACCTGGGGAGGGTTCTGTGGGCTAGGTCCCCACCCCACCCTTTGGGAAGTTAGGCTGCTGCTATGACCAGCAGCTGGAGAATGTCTCAAGGAGGCAGCCTAGTAGAGAGAGAAGGTAGTGGGTGGAGCCTGCTGGTGCTAAAAATAAACTGAGGTTCATATAAATATAATTAGCCTGTAACTATGCAAAAAAATAAAAAAAAAAGACTGTCCTGCATCCTTCCCTTCCCTTTCCACCATCTTCTGCCATTCCATTTAATTTAATGCACATTTAATTCAAGGTTCCCAAAGATCTCTTCCTAAATCCATGAACTTAGGTCATTCCCTGCCTCATTGGATGCTGTCTGGCAGCCCCCTAACCCTGGATATTCTCTGCTCTTGGGCTTGGCCTGTTTGACCATTTCTGCCTAGTCTCCTTTGCTTATTGTTATCTGTGTCCGCCTCCATACCAGAGCTATCCCCCATGGTTTTGTCCTCTTGAAACCTCTTTGCTTCCTTCTCTCAGTGATCTCATCAGTTTCCATGGATTCAATTATAATCTCTGCACATGACCCTCAAATCGATAGAACCAGCCCAAATCTCTCTCTGCAGTGCCAAGCCTGTATCACCACCTGCTTGCTGCACATATCTTCTTGGACTTCATGTACGGATTTCAAATTCAACATGTTAATTGTCTCCCCCTTTTTTAATTTACTGTTTTAGATTTTTTTCTTTATTTCTGTCTTATTGACATCTGTTGACTGTATCTCACGGTAATTTCACACACGCCCCTCCAGACTAAACCTTCTCTTTATGGTGAAGAAAAACAGTTAAGCATCACCCCCCCCATCAGAGGTGAGCACATCTGACATGGTATAAATATTTTGTCCTAGAAATCATCTTATTCTTTGCAGTGAGGGAGTAGGTATGTTTCATTGTATAGTCTGGGATCTTAATTTTAAAAAAAAAATTGATATTCCTTTTTTTTCAGTTCTCAAGTTTTCCTTCTTCCCTCCTCCCCCACCTCTCCCCTGCCCCCTCGCCATTAAAAAAAATTAAAAAAGCAAAGGCTTTGTAACAAATATGCATAGTCAAGCAAAACAAATTTTCTTATTAGCCATGTCCAAAATGTATGTATCATTCTACATCTGGAATCTATCACCTCTCTGTCAAAAGTGAGATGGGATCAGGGTTTGAGCCCCACTCAGGCACTTACTAGCTGCTTAACTCAAAGCAATCCCTTAATCTCTCTCAACTCCAGTTTCCTCATCTGTAAAATGGGGAGACCTAGGCGCGCAGCAACCCCCCTGCCTCACAGGCTCTGCACGAGGGGATTAAATGAAAACGCTTCATGTAAAGTGCTCTGCAGACCTTAAAACATTAAATAAACGCCAGCTATTATTATAAAGCAAAACCTTCCCTGACCACAGTCAGTAATTACTTTTAAACCCTCGGGACTCTGTGATGTTCTGAGGTCTCTTCCAGCTCCAGATGATATTATTCTGGGCCTGGAAAGCCCGATCTCAGGCCTCAGTTCTCATAACTTCTCTATGAAGCTTGCATCGTTTCCATTGTGAGGAGCTCTTCTAGAAATGGGAAAATACCATTGAGTTATTCAGTCCACACATGTGCAGTGAGGGCAGCATTCACTTCAGCACCTGTTCGCTTGCAGACATGCCTGCCAGAAAGAGAGCTTCCAAAGGAGGAATGGGAAAATCTATCTGTGTTTGGCTTCGGGAAAAAGGCTTCCGATGGGTTTTTACATGTATAGTTGAACAAATCTTTAACCAGCTAAGAAGGCATTTAGCCTTAGGTTTTAACCTTTTGAGTGAAATTCAGCATTCGATCTTCATGCTAATTTTAAAATCTCAGCATTTCTGTCACTTCCAGTTTTGTTTTTGCAAGAATGTATGACACCCTCGAAAGTCTTGCGTTTTGTTTTCTTTTGTTTTTCCTAAAAGGTGAAGTGCTACTTTAAGAATCATAACTGGAATTCTGATGTCAAAATGCTCCCTTTGGGCTCAGGTTTAGAACTGTGATATATGTGTTCTTTAGACTTGGCAGTCTTTCCTATCTCCAGTTCTCAATGTATTGATGATAAATGATCCCACATTTTTGTCTAACGGAAAGAGCACTGGACTAGAGAGTCAGAAAGCCCAAATTCTAATTCTGGCTGGTACCACTTACTAGCTGTGTACATTTGGCAATTCACCTCCTCTCTCAGAGCCTGTTTCTTGAGCTGTTAAAAAAAATGGGGACCACAATCTCTATCCAGTTTGCCACAAACGAGGTTAACTGGAAAGTACTTTGTAAACGAGTAAATACTGTAACAGTGTAAAGTAAGGTGGCATGTATATCTCTAATAGGGCTTGCTCCCTATGTATATGGAAGAATGTGACATATACTGGTAGCTCAAGGAAGACAGTTTGGTGGAGTGGTGGTGATAGAGCTGGCCTTCAACACGGACAAGTCCTGCCTGACTGTGTGATCCTGGGCAAGTCATTTTACTTCCCTGGGCTGTAGGCACCTCCGTGAAGACTATAAATTGTAGAGATGGGGCTGAGCTTTTTTTCTCACTTAGGAGTTCTCTATACCACTATCCCATCCCTTTCCTTAGCAGCGCAAAGTCCCTAGAATAAAGCAAAATCTCCTCCATTGTCTCTGAAAGAAATGAGCCAGGCAAACAGATTATGTGGGAAAGATCGAGTCTCTGTGGAACTAGCTAGGATAGTAGAGGCAAAGTTGATAGAGTGTTGGGGTTAGATTCAGGAAGACTTGGGTTTGAATACTACCTCACACACTGTCTAGCTGTGTGACCCTGGCTAAGTCACTTTTCTGTTCTGGGCCTCAGTTTCCTCATCTGTGAAGTGGAGATAATAATCCGTGTAGTGCCTGCCTCACTCCTAGGTTCTACAGTCATTCAGTTAATTAGCAAACATTTATTAAGTGTCTGCTCAGGGCCAGGCGCTGCGCCAGGTGCTGCACAGACCTTAAAATGCTATATGAATGTCAGCTGTTAATATCGTCCAACCCGTCATGTGAGCACGTCCACATTTAATATCCAGTGCAAGACAATGCTTTGAGTTGCATTGGTAGTGAAAGGGATCTTTGTGCAGTTTTGTCACCATAAATCAGGGAACTCACAGCTGGAGCATGATAGTTGAGCAAAGATTATATCAGGGAGAACAGGTTTCTTAAGGGTTTCTCATGTAAGTAGATCCTCTCCATATTCCTGTCTGGAGTATGAAGGTCACAGACCTGACACTGGCCAAGGAAAGGATTGGCATGATGGAATCAATATAATTGTAACTAATCAGGAATTCCTTCTGTAAACCATCCCTGATCCCCTAGTTGTTAAGTACCTCCCCCCCCTTGGACCTCATGTTGACTCTTGATTTTCTAACTTGCTTTTTAACAATTGTGTTTTATATTTGGTTGTATTGGTATTTTGTCCCCCTCTTGAACTTTAAAGTTCTTGAGAACAGGGATCGTGTCTTACCTAAGATTTCTAGATCTCTCAGGACATAACCCACTACTCTGTGTAGCGTAGTCGCTTAATAAACGTTGGCCGTGTTTTGTGTTTGTAACTACAACGGGGCATTGACTTGCTGTCTAACTTTGGATAAATCACTTCTCCTCGCCGAGCTGGAAGTTGAGAGGGTTGGACTACATGGTCTCTAGCTGAAATTCCATGGTGTTGTCATTGTAGCCTCTGCATGCCCGTGGCATCTTGGAGTTGGAGGGGTCCTGCATTGAGTCTGTACCCGAGCAAGAATCCTCTCTGTCCCATTGCTGACAAGCAGACACCCAGCCTCTCCTGAGGGGGAGGCTCCTACCCCCAGAGACGGCCCATTCTACTTGGTAGTTTTCAGAGAATTTTTCCTTGCAGCTAATCTAAATCTACCCCTCTGCAGCTTCCACCCATTACTCTTGCTTCTGACCTCAGAGGCCAAGCAGATCAAGTGTAATACTTTTTCCACATGGCGACCCTTGATACACTTAAAGACTGTTACGGCTTTTAAGTCTCCTCCAGCTTCCACATTCCCTGTTTATTCATCCCGTCCTTGTATGGCATAATGTCCAGGCTTCTCGCCTTTTTGGTTGCCCCCTTCTGGATGCTCTCTGGTTTATCAATATCCTTCCTGAAGTGGGAAATTCAAAACTGAATATCGTACTTCATATGTAATCTGATCAAGATAGAGGGCAGCAGGATAATCGCCACCTCCTTTCGGACACTCCTACCCTCTTATTGCAGCCAGAAATCATTAGCTTTTGACTCACTCACGTTGAATTTATAGCCCCTGATAACCCTCCTAACGTTTTCACATGCAGTATTGTCTAGCCACACCGTCTTCATTCTGTACTTCTGTAGTTGATTCTTTGAACCCGAGGATAGGATTTTACACTTGCACCTATTAAATTTCATCTTAATCGATTTGACCCATCATGCTAGCCTGTTGAGATTTATTTGTATCCTGACTTTTTCATCCAGTGTGTTAACAACACCTCCCAGCTTTCCGTCATCTGAAAATTTGATAAGCATTCCATCTGTGCTTTCATCCAAATAACTAATAAAATGCCAAGTAGTACAGGGCCAGAAACGGTGCCTAGCGCATACCACTAGAACACTTCCAAGTCAGCCTATTGATGACTACTCATTGGATCTAGCGTCCTGAGAGCTTTTGTGAATAAAACTGGAGTATTGCAAGCATATGAATAATGAAAAAGATAGGTTCAGATTGCGAGGATTCTTTTTCCCTTCAAAACCGGTGTGGTCCTCATGTTTGGATGTCGCAGTCCCTGATGCTCTGTATGTGAAAGTCAAAATAACATTAAAGAAAATAAGGGTGGGAGGAGACTAGGCCTCGTACAGTTTGAGAAAATTCCATCCTGGAGGTGACATAGTTTGGAGGCTGCAGAGGGATTGAGTCTGAAGATGGCTGAAAGAGAGGAGAGAATAGCAATGCCAAGGACAAATGACAGATTTTACTACCAGATTTACCAGAGGTTACTACCAGAAATAGATGATCAAGAAAATAATCAGTTCTAACCCATATACTGGTGATTTTCCATTTCTCCTAAATCTTTAAGAGAAATCTATGCATGTAATCACAGGTATCCTTGATGAAGGTTTAAGAAGAAAACAGGCAGACTTTTGCAAATATATTCTACAGTGGAGCACATCTTAGCAGTCACCCAGTTGAAAGGTGCAAAGAATAAAAGTTTCCACTCTGATTTTTGTTTACTATTAAAAAATTTTTATTCAGTATCATAAAATGCTGTCTTAAAGGCTATCCTCCAAGAAGATGCACACATGAACATACACACACACACGCACATACAGCATGCATAGGTTAAAATCATATGAGATTCTTTGAAAGATGCAGCATCAAAGTTAACTTTGTTCTACAGTTCTCTGATATGTCTAGCACAAAGTACAAAAAGAAGCGATAGTTTGCATCAAGCCTTAGAACATTGCAGAACTTCCTAAATGAAATCCATAGTCACTTAATAATTAATAGTATAAAAACATAATAGAATATTATTGTGCCATAAGAAACAGCAAATGTAAAGAATTCAGAGAAACTTGAATGACTTGTTTAAATTTTGATGCAAAGTAAGCAGAACCCCGAAAACAATTTATACATTTCCTTCAATAATGTAAAGCAAAACAACATTGAAAGACATCAGAACTCTGATCATGGCAGAGACCAGTTTCAACTTTGGAGGACTTGGGGTGAAACATGCCTTCCTCATTTTGGCAGAGCGGTGGTGAACTCTAAGTGCAGAATGAGACATTTATTATAAGATGCAACCAATGAATTAATTTATTTAGCTGAACTGTATTTCTTTGTTACAATGGAAAGTTCCATGGGGTGGAGGGAAGGGTTACTGACAAGTGATGGTACTGTTTAAAAAAGTGTCAATAAAATGTTTTTAAATCATTTTTTTAAAGGCTCAGCCTACTTCTCCACACTGGGAAAACCAATTGGTTGAAGAAAGCCTGCCATCCACACTTTGATACACAGTTGGATGGACAAGTGAAGAGCCAATAGAGCAGTATGTATATTTACACATTATAGATTGCACATAATATAGGCACATGCGATGCACCGTGTGTATACACCACATGTGTTACATATAACATGTGTTGTGTACATGTGTGTGCATGGCGTGTGTTGTATATACATATCTGCATGTGTGTGCCTTGGATAGACACTGCCAATGGACAGTGAACTGGGCCCAGAATTAAGTAGGAGGAAGAGAGTGGGCTGGATTCCATTTGGGAAATTTCACAATGCTTTTAATGACTCAAAACTTCTTTCTGAAACAAAGGCTCCTTTTTTTAAACCAGAATTTTTTTTTGGTGATGCTATATGGCAGCAAATTATGGAATAACATGTTCTCTGAAGGATTTAAGTTGCAGGCCACCCAAAAGGTATGAGAAATGCACCACAAAATACACCAAAAGCTGTATAAAAGATATCAGCCCAGAGTTGTACGGATGGAAAAGGAGATGGGCTTGTAGTATAGAAAGAAAGGGAAATAACAAATGGATAGCCTGTGTATTCCATTGGTGCCCACTTTAGTACGGTGGAAAGAACACTGGTGCTCGGGGTAGAAAACCTGGGTTGCTGCTTCTGACCTGTGTGACCTTGGGCAGTTCATTGACCCTTTCTGGGCCTCAGTTTCTTCATCTGTGGAATGAGACGGTTGGAATAGATGGCCAGTTGTAAAATAAAAGCAAACACAAATCAAGCCAACAGCTTACACAGCATGTTAGAAACCAGCTCCTGAGAAACCAAAGAGACTTGCATGTTATCCTATTGGTGAATATTTATTGGGACCTTTCAGGCTAGTGAGCTTTGTCCCATGAAGCTCGCATGGTTTTTTTTTAGTTCTTTACCTTTTCTCTATCATAGCCCCCTTGGGCAGTCTGGTGAAACCTGTGGACCTCTTCCCAAAATCATGCTTTTAAATCGTTGAAAGAAACACTAAATTTTATTTAGATGTTAGTGAAAATAAAGATATAATTTCTTTTCCCATTCAAGTTCCCTGAGAGACCCCCTGAAATTTATCCATGGATCCCCTGGGGGTCCTCGCTACTCTCCATTTATATTTGTGATGTGTTCAAGTATTAATATTTTTTTTGAAGCAATTTGGGTTAAGTGGACTTGCCCAAGGTCACGCAGCTAGTAAGTGTCTGAAGCTAGATTTAAACTCAGGTTCCCCTGACTCCAGGGCCAGTGCTGTATGCACTGCGCCTCCTAGCTGCCCCTAAGTATTAATATTTTGTAAGAAAAGGATGTGCAAATAATCGATTTGGGGATGGTATGTGATATCTGTAAGCATGGGACATATCGGCAGTTTTATGATTGTCAGGATTTGATGTGTTGAGGGGTCTGTCTGATGTCAGTACATAAGTGAAGTCAAAGCACTAATGCCCTTGCCTGAAGACTTTTTAAAAAGACATCTAAGTGAAGAGCTAGGGAAACACGAACATGTCGCAGTCAGTACTGACGAATTACATCTTTCTAAATCTTAATGTCTGCTCGGCTTTTACCTATAGGCTGGAACTTAGGCCTTTCACAGGGACGTTACACTGCCTTCTTTTTTGGTTGGATCGCTAACCAGTCTCCAGATCCCTCCAAGGGGTGTTTCAAGATGCTTTCAAAGTTCTCAGATAAAAATGAAAGTCTCTCTAAAATTAGATTTCCTTGCTTCAATTTCATCCTGAGTAATCTTCCCAGATTCGCCTCCCTGAAAAACTGTTTTCATTCTGTCACTTCTTTGCTCCAAAACTGTCAGTAGCTCCCTATTGCCTATGGAATAAAGTCCAAAATGGGTGGCCTGGCATTCAAAGTCCTTCATAATTCAGCACCACATGTGGTTCCTTGCTCCATGTTTCAGGCTTTTATTCCTTTAGTTCCACCCACCTGTAATAACCTACTCCACCCTCCTTTGCCTATCTGCCCCTCCTTCCCACACCTCTCTAAACCCTACCAGATTTCAAGCCCCACCTCCAGTCTAGCCTCTTCCAAGAAGTCTTCCTTGACTTCATACTTCAGTAGGAAGTGATTTTCTGAAATCCTATGGCAGTTACTGTCTCTTGAATCCATAGGACCATCAGAGATTCCACACCTTATCGAGTCAGAGGCACTGCAGGGTCTCACATACCCAGATCAGAGATATTCCACATGTGTGGTATCTCCTGGGATGAAGCTATGGAGCTGGCACTGAGGGTAAATTCAGTCTGGTTTAGGGGACGTGGGCACCAGGCATTTATTGATGTAGACACTTGGTCAGAATGTCGAGTGGCCTTCGTTGATGTTTAAAGTGACAAGGCGTGGAAGCTGACATCATTACCCCTGCACTAACTCTGCTGTGTTTCATCTCAGGACCCTAATCAACTGGTTCTTCTTCTGTCTTAAGGCTGAAAAACTACTACTTCCTGCTCTCCGTATTCCTGTGGTTTAGAGTCAGCTGAGGCAAAAATCCTTTCCCCTTATCGGTTAGTTATTCAGACACGTCCAACTCTTCATGACCCCATGGGCCAACTCTCCATACGGTTTTCTTGGCAAAGATACTGGAACAGTTTGCCATTTTGTTCTCCAGTTTTATGCAGGGAGGGGTTAAGTGACTTGTCCAGCAAGTAATTATCTGAGGTCGGATTTGAACTCTGCTCTTCCTGACTCCAGGCCCAGTATTCTCTCTACCAAGCCACCTAGCTGCTCTTATTTCCCTTATTGCCTTTCCCTTAATTCCCATACATTGCCACCCCTACCTTTTCTTTCTGTGGTCCTTATCCTTCTCTTAGATGGTGCCGTAATGGATAGACCACTGGGCCTGGAGTCAGGAACACTCTTCTTCCTGAGTTCAAATCTAGCCTCAGACACTTACTAGCTATATGGCCTCAGGCAAGTCACTTAGCCCCAGTTGCCTCATTTCCTCATCTGTAAAATGGACTGGAGAAGGAAATGGAAAACCACTCTGGTGGTGTCTTTGCCAAGAAAACCCCAGATGGGGGCACGAAGGGTCAGACCCAACTGGAATGACTCAACAACAACAGTCCTTCTGTGGCTTCCCATTCCATTATGCCCTCTGAAATCCCCACTTTATTGCTAACATTTGATAGCTGTTTAACTCTCCTTCATCCTCCGTGTTTCATCTCATATTGTCATACCCCTGGTCACTTTCAGTGTGCTGCTTCTCTCCTGTGCACTAACCATCCATGTCCCACAGGGTTTTGTCCTGGAACCTTTTGTTTTCTCCCTCTGTACTTGTTTGAAGAGGACTGTGACTTTTTGAAGAGGACTGTGACATCAGGAAGGTGGCGTCATGACTTGAGAGTGAATTGGATTTAAGTGAGACAGGGCTGTGCAGTCACAGGCCTCACTCTCTCCTCCGGAGCCATCTTCTGTACTATTTCACCCGGTGATCTCATCGACTCCCTTAGATTTAATTATCATCTCCATGGCGATGATTCTCAAATCTACTTATCTAGCCCCAACCAGTCTGCTGACTTCCGGTTTCACATCTCCAGCTGCCCATTCGGCAGCTCAAAATGGCTGTCCACTAGACTTCTTAAATTCAGCATATCCAGAATTGAATATATTATCTTTCCCACCAAACCCTTCCGTACTTTCAAACTTCCCTGTTACTGTTGAAGGCACTGCCATCGTCCCAGGCTCCCAAGCTCCCACCCTTAGGAGTCATCCAGGACTCCTCAATATCTCAACCCCCCATACCTGAGGCGTTGCCAAGGCCTGGCAATTTCACATTTGTAATATCTCTCAGATTTGCCCCCTTCTCTCCTCTGACATTGCCACCATGCCGGTGCAGGCCGTCATCTGTGCCTGCTCGTTGATCTACTTACCACAGACTGCTCTCCGTTCCAGTGCAGACTGCACTCAGAAGCCAAGATAGCTTTTGTAAAGTGCAGGTCCGACCATGTCACCTCCCTCCTTGATAACTCTTGTGACACCCTGTCACCTCTAGGATCAAATATAAAATCATCTCTTTGACATTCAAAGCCCTTCATAATCTAGTTGCCCCCCCCACCTTTCCACTCTTCTCATACCTTCCCTACCTTCCCTCAAAGTACCCTACAGTCAAGTGACACTGGCCTGTAAGTGATTCCTTGAACAAAGCCCTCTGTCTCTCAGCTCTGGGCATTTCCTTGCACCTGGAACGCTCTCCTTCCTCATCTCTACCTACTGGCTTCCCTTTTTGTTCGGTTGTGTCTGACTCTTCATGGCCTTGTGGAGTATAATGTCTGTGGGGTTTTCTTGGCAAAGATACCAGAGTGATTTGCCATTTCCTTCTCCAGTGAATTAAGGCAAACAGAGGTGAAGTGACTTACCCAGGGTCACACAGCTAGTAAGTGTCTGAGGCCAGATTTGAATTCAGGTTTTCCTGACTTCAGGTCAAGCACTTTATCCACTAAGCCATTTAGCTGGCTCTACTGACTTCTCTGGCTTCCTTCAAGCCCAACTAAAATCCCACCTTCTACAGGAAGCCTTTCCCAATCTCTCTTAATTCTACTGCCTTCTTTCTGTTGACTATTTCCTAGTGATCCTGTGTATAACCTGTTTTCCAGTTATTCGCAAATGATCTCCCCCATTGATTATTAGCACCTCAAGGGCAGGGACTATCGTTTGCCTTTCTTTGTATGCCCACCACTTAGCGCAGTGCTTGGCACAGAGTAGGCACATTTGAATTGACTGACTGACTTCCTTTTGCCCTCCAACACTCTGGGCCCTGAGGAAGAATTGACCAACTCCTTTCTCCCATCACTACTTCCAGACTCTCTCTCTGCTGTTATCCCTTTGTAATCTGTCTTACCTTGAAGTTCCCTGTTATTTATTTAGATTAACCCATCTGGATCCTTGTTTTGTAATCTAACAGGCTCCAGGTCATTCTTCTTTTTCAAGGAGTGACTCACAGCTTCCTTCCTTCCTTCCTTCCTTCCTCTCTTTCTTCCTCTCTTTCTCTTTCTTCCTCTCTTACTATTTTTAATATTTATTTTAAAAAATTTGAAATCCAAATTCTCTCCCTCTCTCCAGCCCCTCCCCCACCCATTGAGAAGGCAAGCAAGACGACATCAATTATACGTGTGAAATCATGTTAGTGAAATTCATATTAGTCATGTTGCAACAAAAAAGCCAGAAAAATAAAGTGAAAAAATTATACTTCACTTTGCGCTTGAGTTCGTTAGTTCTCTCTGGAGGTGGAAAGCATTTTTTATCGTGCATCCTTCTGAAGCGCCTTGGATCATTGCATTGATCACAGTACATAAGTCTTTTCCCTGTTGATCCTCGTTACTTCCCAGTGTTTTTCAACCATTTATACCCTTGTCCTTATTCTTGGAGACCTAATATACATATCGATAACCCCACAAATGCCCTGGTTTCAGTTTGGCACTTACCTCAACTCCTAGTTGTAGTTACCTGCTGAGTTAGTCATAACTCCATGTGGCATAGTTGAAGACAAGTATCACATCCCGTCTTAAGCCTTCTGTTCTTCAAGCTAAGCATCTCCAGATCTTTTAACCAAGTTTCATTTGGCATGGAATCAAGGCCCTTTACCATGTCAAGCAGCAGATGGTACAGTGGATAGAGCACTAGGCCTGGAGTTGGAAAGACCTGAGTTCAGTTGTGACCTTAGACTCTTACTAGTTGTGTGGCCCTGGGCAAGTCACTTAACTTCTGTTTGCCTCAGTTTCCTTGTCTGTACAATGGGGATAATAATAGCACCCGCCTTGCAGGGTGGTATGAGGAGCAAATGAGATAATAATTGTGAAGTGCTTAGCATAGTGCCTGATAGGTAGTAAGCACTATATAAATGTTAGCTATTGTTATCGTTGTTATAATTATCATCATTATCCTCGTTGCCTTCATATAGGTGCTTTCCAGCTTATCAATGCTCCTCTAGAACTGACCATAATATTGCAGATATGATCTGACTTGGACAGAAGACAGAGGGACCTTCTTATTCATCACCTTATTCCTGGAAGTTCAGCCTCCCTTAATGCAGCCTTTTTGACTGCCACATCACATTGGGGAGTCCACTAAAACCCCCAGATCTCTTCCAGTGAAATTGCTCTCTAGCCAATCTTGTATTTGTTAAGTTTTTTCTAGCCTAAATATAAGAGTTTATATTTTATCACTATTATATTTTTGATTAAGTAGTGTTCTATCAAGATAGTTTTGACTCTTCTCCTTTTATCCATTGTCTTAACTCTCCCTCCCAACTTTGTACCATCTGCAAATTTGATGAACATGCCATCTATACCTTTATCCAGATTATTGATAAACATGCTAATTGGCCCCAGGCCAAGCAGAAAACCATATCTAGCATTATTCCCATTGGACTGGGCCATGGCTTTGTATTCGTGCTCTGTTGCTTGTCTTTGCTTCCATCTTCTGTACATGTCTTTTTAAAATCAAAGTTTGGCGAGTTCCATGGGCTCTCACGTTGCTCTCTTTAGACAATGGCCCTTTTTCTTCCTCCCTGGAATTTTTTCTTTGTGTCCTTCGAATCTCATTCTCAAGAGCTTGCCAACCTTCCTTCTTATTTCCCCTGAACCATTTGAAATCGGTTTTCCTGTGATCTAGAATGCCAATCAGACAGTTCCAGGCTTTCTTTTCTTCTCTATCACCAAGTCACATGGTATGGTTTCCATCACTTCCACACTATCCAGTTTTTCTCTGTTGGTAAGAATCAGTTCCAGAATGGAATTTTCCCCTTGTTGATTCTTCCACCATTTAAGTATGAAATTCTTTTTGAGCCAAGTCAAGAAATTATTAGTCACTTTGCATTTGGCAGAAAGCGATCTTCTGCAGATGTCCAAATAATCGAAGTCCCCCATTGTTACTATGTAATGCCTCTCTGTGCCAGGTTTGTGATCCATTTCCCAGATTCCTCATCTCATTCCCTTTTCTCTACAGGTGGTCTATAGTATATACTGAAGACTATTGTCTTCATTTCTGAATCCACTGGTATTTGATCAAATATTCTTGATTATAAGCCCCCCCCCTTGGTTCTTGGTACACAAATAACTGTGTGTACACAGCACATGCCTTACATGTACATAAATAACTTATACCAGGGAGAGTGAGATCAGTGCTAAAGAAGGGTCCAGACAATGTACTGCTAAAAATTTGAGGAGGGAGAGATCACTTTCACTAGGCAGTGATCAGAGCAGTCTTCAAGGAGAAGATGGCACCTGAGTTGGCCTTTGATTAGGGGAGTGGGGTCCATTATAGTATTGGGGAGATGTCAGAAGGCAAGACAAGATTGAGGGGTGAGAGTAGTCCAGTTCAGCTAGAATTTTGAATATATAAAGGAGTGTAAGACTAGCAAGGTAGGTTAGATGTAGGTAATTAAGTTCTGCAATACCTGCAATAGCAGGGATTAAGAACCTAATCTTTTTTGTTAAGTAATGGAGAGCCACCATTTTTACCCCTGAGTATTGGAATGCCATAATCAGAGAGGCATGTCAGAAATATTGCAGGCCATGCCCATGACACTACCACCCTTCCCCCAACCCAGAGGGGCGAAGATATACAAGCGAGCCCCCTTTCCTTAAGTGCAGATCTGACCATGTCATTTCTCTAGTCATTAAATTCTAACCCCCCCCCATTATGCCTGGGATAAAATATAAACTCCTCTCTTTGAGTCTTAAAGCCCTTTATAACCTGGCCCCAACCTATCTTTAAAGCTCTTCTGCTTTGAATTCTCCTGAGAGATAGGGAAACATTGACCCTGTCCTGCACTCAGTGGTCCAGCCCATATTGACCTCCTCTCTGTTCCTCACACACATCTCCTATCTCCATGCCTTTGCATTGGCTGTCCTACATACCTAGAATGTCCTTACATCCCCCCTTTCGGAATCCTTCATTTCCTTCAAGGCACAGCTCAAGCACCACCTTCTTAAAACCTTTTCTAATCCATTCCTCCTCACTGCAACTGCTAGTGCCTTCCCTCCCAAAATATCTTATATTTAGCTTACTTTTATTCTATGTTCTGTTTATATATTAAATGTCTTTCTTATAAAATGTAAGTTCTTTGAGAGTAAGGATTCTTTGATATTTGACTTAAGTGCTTGTGACATAGTGGGTACTTAATGAAAGCATGTTGATTGATCGCTTGATTGACCGGGTGGCAATGTGAAGGACATATTGCGAATGAGATTTGTTGACAACTTAGGAAGACCAGTTAGCATGTTTTTACAGTCCAGGCAAGAAGTGAGGGCTTGAACATATGTGGTAGCAGTAGGAGTATAGAGGACAGGGTAGCTAGAACAAATATTATGGAGTTGAGATCAGTAGGGCTTGGTGACTCTTTAGATGCATGGGGTGAAGGACAGTATGTAGTGGAAGAGGATTTCAAGGTCATGAACTGCATATACTGGGATACTTAATATGTTGATATCCACCATGGTTCTTCATATAGGGCTGAGCGTGCATGCTGTTGGGCCTCGATGAATATTTGTGGATTTGGGTTTTGATAGGGTGTTATAACTCTAAAGGTGTGGGGATTGTTGAATCAGATGTCAGCACTGGCCATGACCCAATGATTAACATTGCTGTGAGGCAGCTACTTTAACAATTAGTCAGCATTGGTCTTGGGCCATGACAGAAGTCCAGGAATTCACTTTTTGGGCAACTTGGAGGAATGCATTTATGCCACAAATTGTGGGATACTCATGGTTAATAGTATGGTACTCCAAAGTGTTGGGTGCAGTAACCTCCAAGGTCCCTTATGATCCTCTGGTTCTAAATTGATAATTATCTGGATAATCAAGGCTTGCTGGTGGCTTTTGCTTATCTTTTTTTTTTCTTTCAGTGCCCAGGTGGACTTTTTAATGGATTTCCTTTAAACCTGTTTTGCTAAAAATAGAAATACCACAGTGCACCTGCAGAAATAACACATTTGGAGGTTCTTTCAGTTAAAGAGATTTGTGGCAACAAAAGGGAAAAGCTGTAGTGCAAGTTTTTCTATCTCTCCATCTCAGAGAGTTAATAGAACCCTGAACCTCTGATAAGATGTGTGTTTTCATGCATGAAGAAACCGAGCAGCATGAGATACGAAGTCAGAGTTGATAACATATATTCCCAAGTCACCGTCATTAGGATTTCATTTTTTTTAACTTCACATTTTATAGATTTTCTTAATGTTCAGTACAAACTTGATGAAGAAAACCAACTTGCAAATCATAGATCTCCCCTTACTTGTATTTTCAGTGAAGCCCAATCTGTATTAAATTCTACTGAGAGAAAAAGAAACGTTAAATTAAAAAAAATACAATTCTGGTACTTGGAAATTGGCTTCATACACAGTCGTTGCCTTTCTGTATCATATAAGTAAATGAAAAATTAAATTAAGAAATTGATCATTAAAAAAAAAAACTTACCCCAAAATTAAAACAGATAACATTTGTAAGCTTGATTGGTACATCACTGCAACCTTTGGCAGGAAGCACCTGTAAAGTCAGGCTCTTGTGGCATTTGGATTTTCTACAGCGTCTATAACAGTAGGTTACCAGATAGTTTGGGAAATCAGTAAAGGGAAAGGTGATTGATTGGCAGCCACGTGCAGTAGAATTATAAACTTGCAGAGTAGCAGGGACGTGGTGGGGAGAGGCACTACCTGTATCTGAGCAGGAGGAGTAGCCTCTCTCCGTACTATGTCCCCACAACTTCCCAGCCTCTATGTAAGGACCCCAATTGATGGGAATGACAAGAGCTAACATTTCTATGGCCCTTTCAGGTTTGCAAAGCACTCGACCTCTAGTCTCATTTGAGCCCCACAACAACTCTGAGATGAAGGTGCCATTTATTGGGGGCAAATTTAGGCCTGATAGCAGGAAAACTAATAATTTGAGGTGTCCAAAAAGTGGTGCAGCTTGCCTCTTTGGGGGTGTTCAATTAGAGGCTGGACAGCTACTTGAGGGGTATGTTATATTGGGGATCCCTTTACATGTGGATGGGGCTAAATGGACACTGGGGTCCCCTCTGTCTCTCAAATTCTGTGATTATCTCCATTGAACAAATGAGGAAACTGAGACTGAGAGAGGTCAAGTGACTCGGCCAGGATCACATGGTAAATGTCTGAGGTAAGATTTAAACCTGGGTCTTCCTAACTCCAGGTCCAGTATTATTATATTCACTTTACTGCCTGCCTACCCATTCCATTTGGGGTGAACTCTTTGATAGAAAGTTTGTCCTTTCTTCCAACCTAAATCTGAAATTTCCATTCGTTGTTCCCAGTTCTGTTCCTTGGGGCCAGCAGCGCACGTGTCTCTCTGTATGATAGCGTCTACCAACTTTGTTGCCTTTGAGGCTATATAGTAATCTGAGCAACTTTTCTGAAAGAGTAAATGTTGAGAATAGAAGAGAGGAATGAATAGAGGAATAATTGTTAGATGGGCTTATTAAAAAAAGGCTTTGCTCTGTGTTCATGGTATGACATGGAAAAAATGAGCAGAGGCAGAAATGGGAAAGTCTGCTGGGGTGAGCAGAGTGGAAGTGAGGGAATAGGAAAGGAGCAAAGAAGCTGTAAGGAAGATTAGAGGACCCAAAGATTAGACAGACCCACCAGGGAGGCATGTGCAGTCAAGGCAGCAGCTCCTAGCAGTCAGCAGTATGAGGAAGTCCAGGGAGGCAGGGAACTTCAGACAACTTGTAGACAACTGCCATATCACAGGGGGCAGGCAGAGCCACAAGGGCAGGGGAATCTGGCAGCTGGCAAGGTGGGGGCTCCAGTCAGGCAGGTGGTCAGAGTTGGGGGGTGCCTGGCGGCAGGTAGGATGTACCCAGCAGTGGGGCCTGGCGTTCAGAGGCAGAGCTTCAGTCCCAAGAAAGACGAGAGAACCAAGGCCGTCGCCCAAGCCTAGAGGAACCAAAGTAGCGAATGGGAAACTGGGTCAGGGACTTAGGAACAAAGGAATAAGTACAAGGATGCAATTGCAGGAAATGACTAGGTTGGGGTCTAGTCTCCAGAGAGAAAGGCGAAAGCTTAGGAACTGTAACCAGCTTAGCAGGCCAGAGGAGGATTTTCAGAAAGACTGATTTGATGCTAACCATTGAGTTGTGGGTCCAGGGGTCTCTAGATCTCTTCTGCCAGTCTCTTGTGAGGCTATACCTTTAGGTGGGTGCTAAGTAACTCCATCTGAAGAAGGTGGATGGCTATAGGGTCAGGAAACCTGTTGTCCTTACAGATACAGAACGACTAGTCTGTTCTATATTATTTCATTGATAGTCTGAATTTCATAAGTGGACTTTCCTTTTTAACATTAAAAATATGTAATAAATTTTTATTATAGTCATCCATAGGAATCTCATTAAAATGAAAGTTTGCCAAAGAATTTTCCTAAAGAGTTCTATATTCATGGCTCTATACCACCAAGAGAGATGTTTTTCATCTATTTTGGAATTTTTCATATTCATAATTTATTTATGCAATTGGCAGGGAAGCTAACACAATGGTCTTTCAATCCAGCATTTGGGCTCAAGACCAGATGCCTGCCTTGGAATGTAAATAGAGTGAAATATGTAAATAGACTAACTGTGAAACAGATAGTGTTATGGAAACAGTAAATAGAATGGTAAACAATAATATTCCAAAGGAAACATAAATAGAGAAGTCTGAGGAGATGACTGAGTTCTGCTTCTCCAAGGAAAAGTAGCTGTTAAATCCAAAGAGATTATTTCCAACGCACATTTTATTATTCATTTATTAGGAGTTAGGATTGTTTTTCTTTCTACACACACCGAAAGCTGGCCAGCATGACTAGGGCTGAATTCAGGCTTGGCCTGTGGCCTAGGGAAATCAGTATCAAGTGAGATAATCTTTGTAAATCACTCATCACAGTGCTTGGCACATAGTAGGCTCTCTCTAAATACTAGTTATTAGGATTGTTATGAAACACACTCCATCCCCAGTAACTTAGTTTCTTCCCCCCCCCCACCATCCTGAGGAATAAGTGCCATGCAGTGGGAAGATCTCTGGACTTGGCATCAGGGTCCCCGAGTCCTGGAGCTGCCTTTACTGGCTGAGTAACCTTGGCGAAGTTGCTTCATCACCTCTCTAGGTCTCAGCTTTCTTATCAGTCAGTGGGGATAAGAATCTCTGCTCTGCCAACCTCACAGGACTGGAGGAAGATCTCAGCAAGGGTCTTGTTTTGGGTTGGTTGGTTTGGTTTGGAGGGTAACTGTCCGAAGCCGGTTTTGCACTCGCTTCTCTCTTTCCAAATCACCAGAATCCCTTTTGTCCACTCGGCTACATTTCACTTATACAGTTTCTCCTTTTTCCTTTCCCCCTCCCCCCTTCCTATGTGTTGCAAACAAAGGACTTTCCTCCACTTGACTATTGTTTGCATTAGAACCAACAGTGAAAATCTTAGTATTTGGGAATCCTGCCAAGGACAAGTAATTTTCCATGAAATGTTGATGAGAGCATAAAGGTACATCTGTGACATATCCACAGAGTTCTTCAGTTTTCTTTAAAAAAAAAACCTCATATTTTAAAAAAGTTAGTGTTAAGATAATTACAAACATTTGTTTATAGGAATGTTTCAAACTTAATCCTGGCCCTCATTGCCTTCTCGAAGGTGGCTCCCGACTGCCACCCTCTGACTCTGCCCATTCTCATTCCGCTCTCTCCATGTCTCTGGGCTTCTGCTCATGCTATCTCCTGTCCTTAGAAATCATTCCCTCATCTCAGCATCACAGTCTTTCTGGAAGGCCCAACTCAGGTACTACCTCCTCCGGGAAGCCTTCCCTGACCCTCCCACTAGGTTTATGGGATCTCTCCTTAAATTTCCTATAGCACTTTGCTTGAATCTATCCTTTTTGCACTTTCTACATTCTGCCTTGTAGTTAGTTGTGAGAGCAGGCAGTTTATAATTTCATTCTTAGTGCCCAATACAGTACTTTATAGGCAGCTAGGTGGTACTGCAGTAGATAGAGCACCGGCCATGGAGTCAGGAAGACCTGAGTCCAAATCTACCCTCATACCCTCACCCTGGGCGGATCACTTCACCCTGTTTGCCTCAGTTTCTCATCTGTAAAACGAGCTAGAGAAGGAAATGGTAAAGCACTCCAGTATCTTTGCCAAGAAACCCCCAAATGGAGTCATGAAGAGTCAGACACACCTGAAATGACTCAACAACAACAGTGCCATATGTGTATATTAAGTGCATAATAAATGTTTGTCGAATTTAATTTAATAACTCGGAAAGTAAATGACTAAGTTTATAGGACCTAATAAGTAATATGATATAGGAGATAGTGAAACTGGTCTGTACTTTGCTCATTGACACTCAGACCACAAAATAGTTTGAGAAATGTAACAAAAGTTTCAGAATAGGAAAGTACTGTTAAACTACTGTGGTCTGTAACACGCCTGCTTCAGACCGGTGCTGATTTCATATGTAAAGCCAGTATTCATCTCACTAAATTCTTGAGGTCAGTACTGTATCGAGTTGATTATAGACATGCTGAGGAATTTTAATTGCTTGACATTTATTCCTGCTATTTGAATCTAATTTCAAGAACATCTTAAATCATCAAGTACAGTTCTTGTTGAACTCTGCCCCAATTTACAAACATCTCATGGCCTTAAGTAGATAGAGAATTTATTCAGAGCAACACCCTTCAGTGCTTAACTCTGTCAGGGCTCCCTGTCCAGAAGGATCTCTAAGGATCTCTACTCTCGTGATCTTTTGGATGGGTGGGGAGGGGTGGGAGGAGTCCCATCAACGGGGGTGGAAAATGAACTAGGGAAAAGTCGGATTTGCTGGCAATTCAGTATCTTTTTGATAACATTTTATGGAGGAGAAACCCGAGGCCTGGAGAGATAATGACTATTTCTAAGACCTTCTTCAGCTCAGCTCTTAACCTATGGAGTTGGGAGCATCCCTCCAAGTCCCAGGAGCGGGATGGCCACAAGCAGAGGAGGGCAGGAAGACACCCTTTCAGAACTCACAGAGGCATAATCCCTGGCATCGCTGGGGTGCATAAGGAACTGCCAGCCCTAGGAAAGCCAGCCGGACACCCAGCCTTCAAGAATGGGGCGACTGTTTTTGTGCAGGAGACAGAGCTGCAAGCTGGGCTGAGTGCTACATAAACAAGTGTAGCAGCCGCACATCAAAGGAGTGGCGTTTTCTTGGCCTAGCCGTGGCAAAGACTGTCTCTTCAGACACACCTGCACCCACATGGATCACTGTCAGGAGCCTGATCTCCCGGTACAAAGGGCCCTAAAATCTAAAGAAAGCAGTGTGCATGCCGAACACTGTTGCACATAGCTTGTTTACCGTTTTCTGAAAGTGGAGTTTTTCTAGTACCCTGCCACCAGTGGTTGCTAAGTAGAGACACACAAAACTAAAGCCAATGGAAACTTCTGAGGGTAAACTACTTAGGAAACAGAGAACATTTAAAAATCCTAATGCAATCAATGCATTTCTGTATTGGAAATGCTCACTTCAGAAATCCACGTGGATTCTCAGAGACCTGTGTGGACTTCCAGGTGATTTGAGTTCAAGTTTCTCTTTGTCTTTCTAGCCCTGGCACCTAGCAAAATGGCTCATATATAGTAGAGGCTTAATAAATGCTCATTGGATTAGACCAGGCTAGACTGAAAATTTTTCATCTGTGCATAAACGTATGAAGCTTTCAAATTGACAGTGTGGGTAGGTGGTTGTTTCTGTAGAGAGGAGGGGGATTTGGGGAGATTCTGAGAAGAGAGCACAATTTCCAAAGAAGGTTTCCAAATGTGTTTTGGGCAAGGGCAGCAGCATTGTTGGCATACATATATGGCCTCCAAATGGAACAGCACTTATTTGGATGTCTCCATTCTTGGGTGTTTGTCAAAAGGCCAGACTCATTATATTACAGTCACACCCCATCTATAGCATCATATTCTTATCCTGCAGCTGTTCATTTCAGTGAAAGGGATTTGACATTTGCTTTGGGGGTGGGGAGAGAGGGCGGGAATGGGAAAGTAAAAAACGTCCAGTGCTCGCTTAGTATAGAAGTGGTAACTCCTAGGACAGCACAAATATCTGGGACCTGTGGCTATGTCCCATTTTAACAAAATGGTGTGTCAGGTCAGTGATCTCAGTGATTTACTTCCTTTCCAAAGCCTGCCACTGAGGAGAGACTGTGCATCCTGATTTGTCTTATTCCAATACCTTTTCATGGCCCAGTGGTAAGCCTGGAGTGCATGAAGGCTAAAGCTGTGAAGTGGAAACCCCGGCAGGTTCCACTATGCTGCAAAAGCTTCTGAGCATGGGCAGAGTAACATCATGAGGTGCCAGCCAACTACAGAAGTACTCATTGGCACCAGGAGGTTGCTCCTAGGTGAGGAATCCTTTGTCTGTGGCAACCCATGAATGATCAGTACTGGTTCTCATTTTCTAGAGGCTTCTCAGCCCTCCACTTTACTCTGTGTGCATACAGCCAAGGGACATTACAACTGAAGTACTCTTCTATTTGTCTCTCAAACTCATAATTTTACCACTTTTAGGAAGGTACAAAAGACTAAGCGGGACCTCCTTTCTTCAGTTCACATTCAAATTCCAAGCCCAGTGCTAGCGTGTTATCCTTTCCTCCATCCAAGGAATGTCACCCTTCATTGAATGAATGACTACTTCATTTTGAGTATGAATGTGGTCAGTCAGTAATGTCACCAAATTAGCACCGAGTGTGAGTAAGCAGAGGCTACCGTAGAACAAGCATTGCACATAGATACTAGCTTAAGGAAATAGTAACTACAGCAACACTCATAACAATAGCTAACTTATGATGTGCTATGTGGTTATAAGGCTCAGCATACAGGAGCTTATTTGATTGCCAGAACAACCTGGAAGTACCTCAGACATAATCGGATCTCTTATACTGTACCCATTTTACAGATGAAGGAAATGAGGCACAAAGAAGTTAATTGTTGCTTGTTTTCTTTCATTGATTTTCTAATATTTCCTTTTTTATTATGGACCTAAGCATCAACAAACATGAACATTTCATTATACAAAGGGGAACAAAAAAAGATTGTATATGAAACCAAGAATTTCTATTATGTACATTTTTAAGAGTGCATGTAGAATTCAACATGGTAGTAACAAAATTGTCCTTCACATTCGCTTTTGAACTTTTTTTTCTTCTTTGTATTTAAAAAAAATATTTTGGATGCTTTTTTCATCCTTTTTTTTTTGCATCTCTGTTGCTACTCATAAATTCCTCCCCCCCTCCCATACATACAGCCAAAATAGAGGCCAGTAGGTATAGTCAAGCAAAACAACACATTGGCCATGTCTGAAAAATGCATGTCTCAGTCTGCACCTCTAGCCCATTACCTCTCTCCCAAGAGGCAGATGGAATAATGCTTCTTTATCATCAGTCTTCTGAAGTCATGACTGGTTACTGAATTAAAATTCCATAGACTTTCAGAGTTTTTTTAAATATGTGTTTTATAAGTTTTTAAGTTTTCTTTTATGTTATTCTAATCATCATGTAAACTCAAGTCCTTCTTTTGCTCATTTCACTGTGCATCTTATATAAATCTTCTCAAATCTTCTCAGGTTTCTCAATTTTGTTGACTGGCCATCGTAGGAAGCACGCTGGACTTGGAGTCAGAATACCTCGGTTCCAATCCTACGTGAGGCATTTTCCTGGCAAGGGTGGTGGGTGAGGATGACAGTGAGGGTTAACTGCTTACCAAAAAGAAGGGTTCAGATATCCAAGCACTTATTTGACATAACTTTGAGTTAGACAGAGCAAAGACAGTGAAAAAAAAAATAGCTCAGCTTGTTCTTAAAAATTGCTCCTTGAATTCAGGGGACAGGTTTTCTGATTGAGGTTATCTGTATTTTAAGATAGAAAGGAAACTGAATGCTCTGGTTTCTGAGTTTTCATCTGTTACGATACCCAGTACAGGAAGTAGTTGAAAACACCCAAGAAAGGTGCTTCAAGAGGAAGGAAGTTTACTGAACCAAGACACCTGGAAACATGAAAAGCCTTGATGCTATTTGAGTATTCAGAGAGTTCCTCTAAATGTATCTTTAAATCTGTCATCTGCTTTTTATAAGCTATTGCCTGAAGTTAGTGCTTGAAAACAGAAGGAAAGCAAGTATTATATATATGTATGTATGTGTGTATGTGTGTATGTGTGTATGTGTGTGTATATATGAAGAAAAGCGAGACATGCAGAGAAGGAGGTGTGAAATGATGACTAATTTAGTTGAAATTTGTTTTTCTTGTCTGGGGACAGTGTAACTTGATTATAGTAAAAAACAATTAGTCTGATTTTCCAGTTCCAGGGCATGTATGAAATTCCACTAAGTTCAATGTTATAAACACCCCCCCCCCCACCAAAAAAGTTGAAATGGCAAATGCTGGAGTGATAGAATGCAGAGAGCTTCATCTCTGCTTAAGACGAATGCCAAAATATTTGTTGTTGAGCCCTGTGGTAAGGAAATGACAGCAGAGTTTATAAGAGGCCTTTGGAAGTGAATTCAGGCCCTCCTATCCAACTAGATTGCTCTTAGCCCCCTTTTGTAGGGTTATCTAGACATTTCTCTCAAATTGCAATGTCGAAGTTCTTTTAGCTTCATCAATAAGTATAATCCCCATGTATATGCAGAGGTTGCATCTCAAAGGAGCCTGGTAAAGCCCTTCTTATTCTCCCTTTATCTTCTTAGTAAAATGTTAAATGACCTTGCTAAAGTTAGTTTTTTGATAAGCTGTGATGCCACGGGGCAGTGAGTGTTCCACCTCTTCTCCCCCATCTGAACAATATCCAGCAGGCCTATTGGCAGTGGAAGGCCAAGGCCACAAATGTGGCTGTGGTTCCTGGGGGTTCCTCAGGAAGGCCTTACCGGGCTCTCCTTAAATTTTACCCGATCATATAACGTTAGGTCTGAAAGACACCTTAAAAACCATCTGATCCAATCTCCTCACTTTACGAAGGAGGAAACTGAGGTCCAGAGAGGGGCAGTTACTTAATTCACCAAACATGTATTAAGCACTGCCTGTGTACGAGGTACGGTATTTAGTGCTGGGGATCTAAAGATATATGTGTACCACAGAGCTCATTCTCTAAGACCCTTATAGGCTGCTGTATGTCTGTGTAGTCCTTTGATAGAGAGTAAGATCCTTGAGAGCAGGAGAGGTTTGCTTGCGCTTTTTGTACCTTTGGCGCCTGGCACGGAATAGATGCGTAATGCTTGTAATTGATCTAATCGGAGGAGAATGTGCAAGAAAATACTGTCATAGTAAGGAGATTGAAAAAGGAAGAGATCTAGGCAACGTGCCATGTGCAGTATGAGGAGAGAGAGCTCATTGCCCCTGGGGAATAAGGAGGAGACGTGGATCTGGGAAAGCTGCAGGAAGGAGTTGGCACCTGAGTTAGCGCATACCTAAGGGCAGGCCTGCTCTTGGAGGGAGATGGCAATGCTGGGATGAGGTATTTCTTGTATATGGGCAGTATTATTATGGCATAAATAGCACTTTGATAGAAGAGTTTAGAAGAGGAGAAAAAAAAATTCATCATGTACAGTTTGCTTAGCCTGCCACCTATATACCCAGAAGATGAAATGATGTATATTTTTTGGTGATACTTGTTACTGAGTCAGACGACCAGGCCTCTGTATACGTGAACCACATGATACAGTAGAAGAGGCTTTGGAGTCAGAGGGCCTAAATTATTCTTAAGATTTCTTTCCAATTCAAAATCAGAAGTCAAAAGTCCACCCACTTCAAATTGAAGCCAAGGAAGGTCAAACTGTGTAGATGGGGGATATAGAGATAAAGGGAAATTCTTAGAATAAATACTTTCATTAAGGTTCACTTTTGTCAGTAACCTCATTCCATAGTTGTCAGAACATTCTGAGCTGGAGATAATAACTTATCTTAAAAATATGCAATTGTGCAAAGGACCAGCTAACCATCTATCTTGCAGGTTCTTATTTCCCTGGGCACCTCCTCTCATCTCTTCAGAACATGCCATGCTATCAGAAGGATGAGTTCAAATGCCAAGGGTAAGCATGGTGTGAGATTGGGGAGCAGGGGAGGGGGGAGGGAAGGGGAGGATTAACAAAGTAAGTCTTATTTTAAGGAAGCAGCTGGCTAGAAACAAAGTCAACTAGGCCGACTTTGCGGGACTGCATTAGGGTTGACTGGGGTGTTACCCTATAGCTCAGAGCCTCATGGTTCTGGAGCTGGTAGGAACCTTAGAAGACCTAGCCCAGCCCTGTCATTTTAACAAGGGAGGAAATCTAGGCTGAGCAACAAGAAATAACCTGAGAAGTGGCAGAGATGGGATTTGAACTCAGGTCCTCTGATTCCAGATCTAGCACTCCGTGCTGCACCAGGCAGCCTCCTGGGCTAGCTTATGGCCACCCCCGAGAGAACGCACAGCAAAGTAGCACTTGGCTGTCGCTCTCGATAGTGTCCCAAATGAGATCCGTCCGCAGGTGCGTATTTCTGAAACAAAGCACCCTAAAATCATGCTCAAGGTAGCTATTAAAATAGTATTACTATTAGCAGCGAGGTTATACTTGGCTAAAATGTTTTATTGAATTGTGAGTAGCACCAGGCATGCCCCTCAGCTTTCTGCACACAGTGTACTAAGCTAAAGCAGCAACTCAAAACGTGTTAGGAGAACAAACGGTGCAGATTGGGACCAAACCGTCCCCATGTTTCAAACTTTGTTTATGTATGTGTGTGTGTGTATCGATGTATACACAAGTATATCTGTATACTTACACATACCCGTGTATATTATGACATATACACACTTGCATGTATGTATTTATATGTGCGTGTATACATACACACGTGTATATGTACATACATGTGTATATATACCGATAGAGAGATACCTATACATATATACACACATATATATTTGATAACTGTATTTCAATATAATTGGTTTCCTTTATAATGCTACATATTTTATTTTATACATTTAGAAAGATAATTCCAAGGAGGCATCTCTAGGCTTCACCTAAGGGGTTTATCACACACAGACACAGACACAGACACACACGCACACGCGCGCACACAGAGTAAAAAACCTCTGCTTGTAACTTTAATAATTGTAGAATGAAAGCATCAAAGTTCATGTTATATAAACCAGAGACTAAAATAATTTAAACACTGTTCTGGACATAGGACCTCATTTCCAAATATCATCCCGGTATACCAATATCAAAGGTTTGGAGGGGCCCATATGTTATTTACGGCTGTGTATGCACGTGGATATATTTAGGCTTTTGAGACAGGCAGATTCTATCCCCCCTTTTCCTCCCTCTCCCCCCAGGTTACTTTCAAAAAGAAATTCTTTGGGTTTGAGGTGACCCAGAGAATGCTGCAGTTCACACACAGGTAAAGTTCTGAAGGTTTTCACCCCTCACATCCTGCTCTCACCCACAATATGTGCACCATGTTCAGGCGTTTTAATTCAAAAGCAGCTCTGTTAGATCTCCTTGTGTATGACTGAGCTAAAGAGATTTTCAGTTTCTCAAGTAAGGTTTTCTAGCTTAAGGTAGTCTGCTGTGATACCGGTTTTGTTACAAATGCCCCACCAAAATTAAAAAAAAAACCCAGTAACACCTTGTTATCCTTTAAATACAGAGAAATAGTAACACCTTGTTATCTTTTAAATATGGAGAATGAGATTGAACATTTTTTATCCCTGGAAGAAATGTGATTTTTTTTTATAGTTGAAATATTACAGCAAATTGTTTATGATAGAACTAGCTATGTGACCTTTTAACAAGTCACTTAACCTTGGTAGACTTGTCTCATTTGTGAGAAGGAGGAAGTTTGATCAGAATATCTTAGGCTTAGAGCTGGAAGGAACCTTAGAGGTCACCTAGTCCAAGAAGAGGAAACTGAGGCTCAGAAGAGCTTACTGAATGTCACATGGGTAGTGTGGGATTCAAGCCTTTAGGGTTCCTTCCAGCTCTAATATCCTATTATTTTCCAACCGAAATTAAAATGGTTTGACTATTATTTACTCAGCCAATATTCCTAGAATGATTATCCACAAACACTTATCGAACATAGGACCCTATGCTAGGCACTGTGGAAGACTACTTATGATATAGTTCCTAAAGAAGAGTGCAAGGCTTCATGAGATAACAGTCCCTGCTCTCAGGAAGCTTACACTTGCTGGAAAGACTGAACATAAAAGAGAATCATAAAATCGTAGACTCTTAGAGTTAATCCAAGGTAGTCTGTGCTAAATGCCAGATGAAGTGTACAGACCATAAATAAGGTGGAATTTGAGAGGCAAGAAGAGTTCAGTGTGGGTTGGACCCGTTGGGTTGGTTTTGTGAAAGACATGGGAACTAGCATTCCCAGCAGTTCTATCAATCTCTCCAATCAGTCGCTTTCTAAGCAATAGGTCACCAAACATTTACTAAGCACTTACTAAGTGCTAGTGACTGGGGTTACAAAGACAAAAGCAAAATTATCTCTGTCTGCAAGGAGCTTACATTCTGTTGGAGGAGACAACATGTTCACATATAGTTGTATTATGTATACACACACACACAGACACACACACACACACACACATACATTAAATATGAGGCCATTTTGAGGGGGGTGCTTAACAACTGAGGGGGCCAGGAAAGGCTTCCTGTAGAAGCTATTGCTTGAGCTGAGTTTTCTAGGAACCTTAGGAATCTTAAAATGTGGAGAAAAGGAGGGAGTAGATTCCAGGCATGAACGAGAGCCAGTCCAAAAACGCAGAGGTGGGAGATGAGATATATGAGGAACAGTTAGAGTGCCAGTTTGGCACCAGCACTTCTTAAACTGTGGGTGGGGTCTTGACCCACAGTTTAAGAAGTGCTCTCAAGTGGAAAAAGTTTAAGAAGTCCTGGGCTAGACCGTGGAGGGCCGGAAAGCAAGTAATGCATAAATAAAGCTAGATAGGTAGGTTGGGATTGGGTTGTGAAGGGCTTGAAATGCCAAACATTGGATTTTGTATCTGATTTCTCCTGCATCAGTCTAATAGCCGTGATACTCAAGGATTATCGCCGAAGCTATGGTGCTGTCTACTACTTGGTCTTCACCATGGAAAACAATTTCTCACAAAATAGGTTTTTGAAGCTGTCCGGATGTTCTGTGTTTCCAAAGTATAACTTTTTCCTTTGTCCTCAGCTGTTCAGCAGCACAGTGATTATCCTGCTACAGTCAGTCACTGCTCCTTAGGGATTATGGAATTGCTTTCATTGGCTATTCCAGTGAAACCTCTTTCAAAGCAAGTTAGATGACCAGATGGTAGGTATGGCTTTATTATGACCTTGTCAGACTACTCTCCCACTACCTCTACTCCCCATCTGCATATACCCTAAGCTCCGTCCTGACTGACCCACTCATTCTTCCCTGAATACTCCCAGATCTTTCTAGCTACATAATTATATGACTGCCCTGCTGCCATGATGTCATTGCTTGAGCCAGCCCTGTTCCAAAATAGGTTATTGCTTCACAGCAATCTCTTCATAGCGTTTTCTTATCTAGGGTTGGGGGTACAGTTACATGGTTGACATCATTATGATTGCAACAAGAATCCCAGCAATTCCCCTTTTCTCCTGAATCCAGCACATCGTAGATCACCTGGCCTTGCTGGGAGAAAAACACCTCCTGGAGCCCATTAGAACTGCTCCCGGGAGGTTCTGTGGGGCGTTTCTCTGGGGAGCTATCTTACCTCCACCCACGGGGCCGAATGCTGGTTCTGCAGCAGTCTTTCTTTGGACTCTCCTTGGAAGCCAAGCTGCGAAACAAGAACTTGGATTCTTGGAGTCTTTCCACGGCATTGCTTTCCCTCTTTCCCAGAACTCTAGGCTTGCCTGGGCAATCACCCAGTGGGAGCCCAGGGAACCAATGGTACTACAATACCTCCATTTAGATAGAGATGATCACTGCACACCCTACCACGCAGTGTCTGCTATCATCTGCCTATTCATAAGCTAGTTTAGTGTTCCATAGGCTTTCACACTTTTAATGAACTTAATTCACTAATAATCCCAATGGCCTAGATTACTCTATCAACCGCTAACTTACCCAAATCAGAAATGGGAACAATGAGTAGGTGATGGGGCCCAGAGATGCCCAAGAGAGGTATGTGGAAGGTATACAAGGTAGTCAGTCATTCTGGTTTTCCTTAAATGGATGTGCTGCAGGGCTCAGAATGGGCTGGGGAGTCAGGGGTGGTGGCAGCCTTCTCCTTGGTGTAGGTGAATCTCTTCCGTGTATGCTGATGAATCATAGAATTTTAGAGTTGGGGGGAAACTTAGTGTTCATCTAAGGTTTTCTTCCTCTGTTTTCACTTAAATTAGATCCAAGCAAGTCTCTTATTAGAAGGTATTAGCTATGTGTAATGATGTTTTGTTTATCACTTAACTCATCGTGGCTGTGTTCATTTGAGAATATTATTTATTGAAGAGAGGAGAGTTAGAAAAGGGTTCTTTTCCTACTCGCAGTGATGTCAGCCATGCTGCTGCGTGCTCTCAGTGCCCCACCGTCAATAGGAAAATGGTGTGAATAGATTGGCGTGAATCAGAAATGTCATCCTGCACTGCCTTAAGCTCCACCTAGCTTCTGGTCTTACTGCCATAGGCTTGGCTGCTAGCATTTGTAGTTAGAGTGCCTTGGTCTGGATCTTGGCTCTGGGCCTCAGTTTTATCCTCTGTAAAGTGAAGGCTGAGGTCCCTTCTAGCTCCAGACCCCAAGAAAGGGGAGCTAGCCCATGGGGAAATAGTGATGGAGTCCAATATTGCCATCTCCTTATTTTGTTAGCCCCATAGTCCTCAGTCAAGTTTTTCAGTGTCCAGTACAGTCCATTAGTTCATCTAATGCTCCATCCATTCAGCCAAGACCTGTGCTTCCCACCCCCCCACCCCACCCCTGCCACGGCCTTAGTGCTATCATACCCTACCCCTCTTCTCATCTGCTACGTGGAAACTTACTTGTTCTGCGCAAATTGCCCTGCCCCCTTAGGCTCTCTCTGCTTCCTGGGGTATTCAGCAAACTAATCCCTGCATTAGTAGTGCCAAAGACATCCAGCTAGAAGAGCTCCTCCACCCTGCCCCCTTTCAACAGTGACCTGGAGTCAGTGCCCTTGTTATCTGAGCCATCAATCACTTGGATGATGCTGATTTCAGGGTGGTCTTGATGGGAGGGGAGACCAATGCCATGGCAAGTAGATAGGGGCAGATTGGGAGGGAGGATCTTTGAGAACTTTTCCAATGATACCATATAGGCAGCCTCTTAGCCTGCCTAGATGGAGGGCCACCCTGTGGGTTAGCTTTGATAACATAGTAGGCAGTTAGTAAAGTATGTCATCTCACCAGTGAGACTTGCAAACAGTCAGGAGCATTTCACAAGGTGAGGGGAGTACCTTAGTTGTGTGCACGGAATGGGGCCCAGATCCTGCCTTGCCCTGTAAATATCAGTTGTGCTGTTAAGGAATAGATGTATTTGTTGAGGAATGATGAACCCACGGTCCTAATTTCCAAGATTAGAGTGTCTTAAAGGGAAAGCAAAATTCAAAGGCCATCTCTTTTTCTTCTCTGGATAATGCAGGTATTTGTACCAAATACTCTTCAGATATTTAATCCTTATCCACTCTCTTAATTTGCCCTTTAAGGGGCATCCGGATGAGTCCTGTTAGTTTCTCTCATCCTTCTTTGTTAACTTTTGAATAGCCCTGTGGTCAGCACATTTTTCTAAGTCTAATTCATCATGTCTGGATAATTACCTTGATTGTGTCACATGAGCATAGAGTGGACCCTTCAGGTAAATATATATGTCCCAGTGTAGCCACAAGTTTCAGTCAGCTTTCACTTGCAAAAGAAATAGCCCAAGATGCCATGATTTAATAATTGGCCTCATTAGGTTTCAAGGCAGATCCAGACCTGCCCTAGCCTGGGATTACCAGTTGTCTCAATCAGAAAAGCCATAGGGGATTGAGGTTGACACAGACTCCCAATTTCCCTCAGTATACCTCCAAAGATTTTCGAAGGCACAGATGAGCTGCTTGACAGCAAAAACTATTCATTTTATTGGCCCTGCCCAGCACTTGGCAGCAGGTAAGCAGGTTGACTGCTTGGCTCACTGACTTTGTTTTAAGCTGCTGCCCAACACAAGAGCAGTACCTCTGAGTCAGGAGACCTAGGTTCTGTTCTTAACTCTCTGTGTGACCTTAGGTAAGTCACTTCCCCTCCCTGGACCTGAGGGGATTATAAAATTAGGGGATTGGATGAGATGACCTCCAGGGTCCCTTCCAGAGATAACACTCTATAATTCTACTTCTATCATCCTCCCCTCTGGTTATTGTCCACAGCCTGACTTCCATATCCCTTGTCAATCTGGCTTTGGCTCGTCAGTAGGGTTCCCCACATCTCAAGTCATTGGCATCTTTGGAGGTAAGGGAAATCTGTCCAGCCACTAAGTAAGTCTTCAAAAGGGATCTCCCTTATTGTCCCTGTAAACTAAATGCTGTCTTGAGACTAAGATTCCCTAGAGTACAAAGCACTTAAAGGACATAATTATCTTTTCAATTAGAGAGTAGCTTGGGATCAGCTACTGCTCCCGGCTCCAACTGAGCTTTGCTCAAAGAACAGCCCCATGGAGATTGAATCCATTCCATGTGATTATAGTAGGCACAGCCCCAGTGAATTGTTTACCAGACAATAGTCACCAGCATCTGTGATTTTCCCTGTTGAAGAGATGGGGTTTTTGGATGAATCCAAGCCCATAAGCAAAGCCTACTTCCAATGAATGTTTTCCTAGAAGTATACATATATTTTTTTTGTTAGAGACATTAACTGAAGAGACTCGTTCCTCTGAATTAACCATGTGGCTATTCAAGTCCAAGGATAGGTTAATGGGGGTTCTGGCTATGGCGGGTCATATCTAGGCCTCCATATTAGGAGACCCACTCAGGTTGGGAAAGGTCATGGCGGCTTAGTCCTGAATCACCCCAGGGTTGAGTTGATTTGGGACTTTTCTCTACCCCAGATGTGTCTAGGTCTCCTCAGCATGAAAAAGGGGGTCTTATTAATTCTGAATTCTAGAGGAAGGGACACAACTGATACATTTCCCATAGGCAAGATGAGAGGGCAGTCTAAAGCCACCGAAGCTATTAGTAGGAAGAAAGGTTCCATACTTTTCATCTGCCATTCTCACTCCAAAGATCTCTGGTCCTAGCCGGAATCCTAGGGTTGGGTTGAACCAGTTTCTTCTGATGTTTCTATTTCAACAGCATGATAGAATAAACATTCAGTAGCCTTCACGGAAGTTTAAGATACTTTAATCACTCTGTAGGCCGTACCACCAACAGTCTTCACAGAACAAATCCCTTTAATAAAAGGATATGTTCTATAAAACTTGGACTCAGTCAAAAGGCCACACCGAAGGACCTAGAAGGCCACGTGTGGCCTTGAGGCCACAGGTTCCCCCCCCGGGGTAGCCCACGTTCTTCATTTCTACTTTATTGCGGTGGCCTCCAGTGTTTATCTCCTCCAGTCCATCTTGCACATTGCTACCATGATAATCTTCTTAAATCACTACTTTCATCATAAATTTGCAGTGGCTATCATTCCCCTCTTGCTTATGTCATAAAGTTCAAATTTCTTAGGTAAGGATTCCAGGTCCTCCAACCTACCTTTCCAGCTTGATTTTCTGTGGTTCTTCATGCCCTCTACTCTACCCTGGACCCATCCACTCAAGAGTCAGTAAGCATTTATTAAGCACCTCCTGTGTACCAGGCACCATGCTAAGCACTGGGGATTCATAAGGAAACCAAGGACAGCCCCTGCCCTCGGGGAGCTCATAGTGTAGTACCCCCTAAACATGTCATGCACATCCTGTCTTCACACTTTTACTTAAATCATTTTCCCCGGCTCAGAATGCCATCTTCCTTCTCATCTCTGAAACTTGCAAGGCCTAGTTGGAGTCTCTCCTTCCCAATGAAGTTGTTCCTCACCGTTGTAGGTCACATGACTCTTTCAGCTCTGGGTTCGTAGTACCTACTGAGTTCAGAATAGCTGCACTCCTTACCTAGATACTCCTTTAGAAGACACAGTTGTGCTCTCCATTTCCCATAATGTTTGGGGTTGAAGGAGATTCATTTATTGGGGGGAAATTATATGGACTAAATTTCCCAGAAGGCTGTGCATGAAGTTCTGGTATGTTGATGCCACCCAAAGCATTCCCTAATAGGGTTAGAAGGCTGTGTAGTATGGAAAGTTTAAGAGGCCCTGAGAGGCACTTGTGTGAAAGTCTCTTGCAGGTGGCAGCGATACTGGTGGTAGTAGGGATGAGTGCAGAAGAAAAGGTACCTGGCTATAGGGAAAGCAAATGGCATGGACCTGGCCATGACTTCCCATCTGGACCATGGTGCCAACTGAGAGAAGGCGAGCTGCTTGAGTGTTCTTTTAACCCCAAAGAATCAGTGGAGACCAAGGGAATCTTCTTAAGCAGAAGAGCTTTGGATGAATGTTATCTGACTCTCCTGCTATGTGGACAATGAAATGGGGAATTGGGGAGTATTGCCTTAGAGGTGTGGGGAATAGTAACTGTTGATGGATGAGTCCAGGGATTGTCTATTACCTGGTGTAGTTCATTGTTCTTTACCTTCCCTACTACCGCCAGTATCGCTGCCACCTGCAAGAGACTTTCACACAAGTGCCTCTCAGGGCCTCTTAATGCCTTTGGCTTTTGAATCCATGCCTATATTGTCTGGCAGCAACATGAATTGGTGGGGGCTCAAGTTATGGTTTGGAATTGATGGCGATCCAAGCAGTACCCTGAATCTGGCTGGAGATGAGAAGGGCGCTACATTGCCTGGTATTCTGATCTCCCTTTTGGTGTGTCTTGTCTCCCTTTGCTAGACTCCAAGCTCTTTGAGGTCAAAGATCATGTCCCACTTCTTTGTCTACCTGCAACACCTAGCACAGAGCCTTTGGCAGAGTAATTCAGTAATATTTGTTGAATGAATGAACAAAGTAGCTTAAAACATAATTTTAAATAACACTAGTTCACATTTAAATAATGTTTGAAGTTTTACAAAGCATTTTTTGTACAACAACCCTGGGAAGTGGGTTGTATAAATATTTATTCTTCCCATTTTAGAGATGGGGAAACTGGCGCAGAGAGTGGTTAAATGAGTTGCCCGCTGTCAGAGCTAACAAATGTCAGAGTCAGGTTTTGAACTCAGGTCTCCCTTGCTCCAATTTCAACATTCTTTTCATTACACCATAATGGCTTTCAAAGGAGGTAAAATAATATTTCTAAGCTTTCTAATCTATAGATGGCAATGAAATGGGCCAAACTGCAAAGGGACCCAAGTGCAGCCAGTAACTACTTCAGGAACTAAAACAAATGGCCCTGGTAATCGACTATTTATTCTGGCATCATATACTCAATGCTTTCTGTAGCTCTCTGTATACATTGTAATAATTCCAGTTGTAATACAGGAGCTGTGGTTTTGGCATCTGAAGATCTGGATTTGAATCCTGGCTCCGTTACTTAACGACCAGTGTGGCCTTGGGCAAATCATTTCCTCTGTTTTGGCCTCAGTTTCCTCTTCTCATCTCTTCTGTCAGATGAGAGGGTTGGCCTAGATCTTCTCTAAGGTCCTCTCCACTCCTGAAATCAGTGAAAGTGATCAAAGGTGATCCACTTGGCGATGCCTACCTACTCTAACCATTCCAGCATGTGAATCAGATACATGGTGGAAATAGTTTCTCTGGACATGCACATCTGATAGGGTCACGCAGTAAATTTGGAACTGCCAACAAAGGTGACTCCTTTGATCATGATCCTTTGCCGAAGCAGCTGCTGTCACAGATGGAGCCTGCCTGAAATGTGTCACGGGGCTACAAACTCCTTCTAGTTTATTTTTTGTTGTTGTTCAGTCATTTCAGCAGTGTCCGACTCTTTGTGACCCCGTTTGAGGTTTCCTCGGCAAAGATCCTGGAGTGGTTTGCCATTTCCTTCTCCAGCTCCTTTTTACGGGTGAGGAAACTGAGGCAACCAGGGTTTAAGTGCCTTGCCCAGGGTCATATAGTCTGAGGCTGGATTCGAACTCAGGTCTTCTGATTCCAGGCCCAGTACTCATGTCTACTTTGCCACATAGCTGCCTAGTTTCTTTTACTTAGAGATTAAAAAAAAAACCATGTGCTTGATTTTAGGCTAATAGGATATTGCAAATGTGACCATTTTCATTTTGGAAGGCTCTTCTCTTCATAGAAGCAGGGACTGTTGGGGCAGGGAGGGACCTTCGAGATTATCATATACCTTCTGGCACAGACAAAGAAGCATTTTACCATTCCATTTGGTGTTTCTGTGCTGCTCAGTTTTGAGTTTTTTTTTTTAATTATTATCCCTTAGAGGAATTCTGGGGAATCGTTTAAAGATTTCAAAGCAACACCCACTGAATTTATGAAAGGCCAATTTGTTTATACCTGTTTTGCATAAAATCTTTCACATTTTCCATTAAGACCCACAGATTCAAGTTAGTTCCAAAAATTAAAATAAATAGACCTATAGGCCACTGAAATGTCCTGTTAATTTAGCATTTGAAAGTGCATCCAAAATGTAGGTTTGTGCTTTGAAAGATACTTATACAGATCTTTATAAAGCTTTTTTTTTTACAGCTTTGAGTAGGGGAAAAAAAAAATCAGTGCTAGAGTGAGAAAATGGAGTGGAAAAACCTCTCCCATCTATTGGCAGTTGCCTTAAGAAAGCCAGATTCCGAGAGCATTTTCCTGTCTACCCTGAAATACCTGCCTGTTAAAATGACAGTCACAGGCCTGCTCAGGTCGCTTTTTTCTTCATCCAGCAAGTTGCAAGGCCTGAGCAACTTCAGAAAAACAAGGACACTATTTTCTCCCATCCAAATTCAGGGACGAGCATGGAATGACTTAACGTTCAACCACCCCGAAGGCTCCATGCAACGGTGCTTTACTAAGTAAATAGACCCAGAGAGAAATCAATCATCTTTTCAAACAGTACAACTGTAATTTTTCATCAAAGACCTTTTATAAAGCCCCTTGTAGTAGTTTAGCTCATGATGCCATCTTGTGACCGATCTGGGGAAAGCCACTTTTTCCAATTCGAAATTGGAAGTATGTGTCTTATTTTCAAAAGTAGATTTTGGGCAAAATTATTATTTGTGAATGTCCCCAGATAGCTACGATGCTTTTTGGTGTAAAACAATAGGCCCTAGAGAGAAATGCTATCAGGAAAATACTGAGTGACTAACAAAGGAAGAGGATTGTATTCTAGATTGAACCATTTTAAAGAAAAAGTTATTTTCTTTTTTTTTTAATAATTTATTTATTTTTTGTTTTCAACATTTGCTTCCATAAGATTTTGAATTTTAAATTTTCTCCCCCTCCCAAGATGGCGTGTAATCTGATATAGGCTCTATTTATGCAAGGAAAAGGTTATTTTCTACGATATTAATATTGGCATCTTCTTTTTAAAAAATCATGCCATTCAAAGGCTTGAAGTGGTCATCATTTGCATCAGGGAGGGGAATACGCATACCACCACCACCACCACCAAGATCATAGGATTTCAATGAAGTTTTTTAAGGATCGTCTAGTGAGTAGAACCAAACTTCATAGAACAAATCCTGTTAATAAAAGGATTTGTTCTGTAAAACTTTGACTCAGTCAAAAGGTCACATCCAAAGACCTAGAAGGCCACAGGTTCCCAACCCCCGATCTAGTCCAACTTTTTCATTTTTACAAAGAAACTGAGGCTCTGCAGTTTAATGACTTGTCATTTAAGTAGTGAATAGCTGAGTCAAGACTAGAACCTAGGTGCTTCTGACTCCAAATGTCATGCTATTTCCACTACTCTCCAGTCTTGGATCCATCTTATTTAAGAGATACTTAAGATCATTAGGATGTGAGTTCCTTGAAGGTGGGGAATGTATTTTTGCCTCTCACCTATCTTTTTGTCTCTCCAGCTCTTAGCACAGTGCCTGGAGCACAATAAATGCTTAATAAAGTAATGCTCCTTGATATGTTGACTAGTTCAGACCACATCTAGAATATCGTGTTCACGTCAAGGCACCACATTTTAAGAATCTCATGATTCATGGAGAACCCATAGGGTAGGACAACCAGAGTGGTGAAAGGCCTTCAATCCATGTCATGTGTGAGTCAGAGAAAGGAAATGGCGATGTTTAACTTGCGGAAGAGAAAGCTTGAGGGTGGCAGGTGGGAGGAATATGATAATCAGCAGGTATTTGAAAAGCTGTCATGCGAAATGGGAATTTGAGTTGTTCTTTTGCCTACAGAGGAACAATGGGCGAAAGGTACAAAAGGACGGAGGCTGAACTAGATGAGCCACTGGGTCTGTGATTCTGTAATGAAAACACTTCCCAAAATGGGGGAGAGCCATTACTGGCCAGGTGAAAGATCCATGAAGAAAGGCAGCTTGGGGTAGCAGAAAGAACATTGGACTTAAGAGTCAGAAGACCTAGTCACTTAAGTTAGTCAGTAAACATTTATTAATCACCTACTATGGACCATTCCTTGTTCTAAGTGCTGAAGATACAAAGAAAGGCAAAAGAAAGCCCCTGCCCTCCAGGAGCTCCTGATTTAATGGAAGAGACAACATGCGAACAAATAGATAGAGACAAGCTATGTACAGGGTCAATAGAAATAATGAAAAGAGGGAAAGCAGTAGAATTAAGACAGGTTGGAAAAAGGATTCATGTAGAAGGTGGGATTTTAGTTAGGACTTGAAAGAAGCCAGGGAAGCCAGTAGGTAGAGATTCTGGGCCTTGGGAACAGCCAGAGAAAAATGCCCAGAGTCAAGAGATACAGTGTCTTATTCATAGAAGAGCCAGGAAACCTGGGCCACTGAATTGAAGAATACGTGGGATTTGGGGGAAAGTAAGGTATAAGAAGACTGGAAAGGTTGGGAGAATTAGGCTATGAAGGGCTTTGAATGCCAAACAGCATTTTGTATTTGATCCTGGAGATAATAGGGAGCTACTGGAGTTTATCAAGTAGGAGAGGTGACACCATCAGACCTATGCTTCAGAAAAATTGCTTCTGTGGCTAAATAGATTAGAGTGGGGGGAAGACTTGTGTCAGGCAGACCCACCAGCAGGCCATTGCAATAGTGTAGGTGTAAGGTGATGAGAACTTGTACCAGAGTGGTGGCAGTGTCAGAGGAGAGAAGGGGCCATATTTAAGAAACAGGTCGTATTTGAGAGCTCAACAGATCTTGGCAACAAACTGAATATAGGGGGTGAGAGATGGTGACGAGTCCAAGATGACCCCTAAGGTGTGAGCCTGGGGGACTGGGAGAATGCTGTTTTCCTCTACGGTAAGAGGGAAGGTGGGAGGGAGGGATGGTTTGGTGGTAAAGATAATGAATTCTGTTTGGACACGTTGAGTTTATGATGTCTGCTGAACATCCAGTTTGAGATGTCTAATAAGAAGTTGGAGATTTGGGCCTGGAGGTCATCAGAGAGCTTAGGATTGGATTAGTAGATTTGAGAATCATCAGCATAGAGATGATAACTGAAGCCATGGGAGTTGATGAGATCACCAATGGAAATGATATAGAAGGAGAATAGATGAGGGTTTAGGACAGAACCCTGTGGGATACCCGTATTTAATGGGTGTGACCTGGATGTAGATCCAGTGAAAGAGACTCATAAGGAGTGGTTAGATCAGTAGGAAGAAAAGCAAGAGAGAGTAGTGGCCTAAAAAACCTAGAGGAAGAGTATATAAAGGAGAAGAGAGGGATTGAGGGTGTCAGAGACTGCAGGGAGGTCAAGAAGAAAGTGAGAGGACGGGAAGTGGAGGAACCCATTGTAGGTGGCCTTCTCAAGGAGTTGAGCCACAAAAGAGATATGGGATGATAGCAGGAATGGAAGGATCAAGTGACAGGTTTTTGAGCATGGGAGAGACATGGGCACGTTTGTAGGCCATAGATAAGTAGCCAGTAGAAAGGGAGATACTGAAGACAAGTGAGAGAGTGGGGATGATAGAGGGGGCAATCTGCTGGAGAGATGAGTTTGAATGGGATCACTCGTGCAGGAAGAAGGGCCACCTTTTTGTGGGAGTAGGGGTGAGGAAGGAGTAGAGGCAAAAAGCATATGAGTGATGTGAAAGGAGGAGGGCTGAAGAGGGAACTCTTAGCAAATGACCTTGATTGTTTCAATAAAATATGGCTTTGCCACTTCCTGGACCTTACTTAACCTCTCTGGGCATCAGTTTCCATTTTTTTGTAAAATGAAGGAGTTGGACAAGATGTTCTCTCAGGTTACTTATGGCTTTAGAGTCTGAAGACTGAACTAAACCTCTAATCTTAGGCAATTTTTTTGAATATGCTGACGAAGTTAATAAGTCTGTGATGACTCAAAGTGGGTAAGCTGGAGAAGTGAGACCAGAATAATGGGTATGAAATTGGTTTCACAAAACAAAACACAGGTGCTCACATCCCTTCACTGAGTGCCAATTGTGCCATCATGAGTGACTGAATCAAACTCTTTGCCAGGTACCATAGAGAAATGGAGCATGAGGGGAAACATAGGGGCCTATCCTAAAGGAACTTATTTTGGAATGTCATGGGGGAGACAGGACAGGCACAAGAAAAAGCCAAGGCACGCATGAAAGGGAAATTTGTGAACAAGTGGAAATTAATATAATTGTCTGGAATTTCAAGTTGTATTACCAGGTTAGCCAGTGACTTAGGAGGGGCCCTAGGCAGAATTGTGAAGTAAGCATAAACTAATCCTTAGCCCTTTCAGTAACCTTTTCCTCTAACCCCCTCCCTGACCCTTGATTGTCCAGGAAGCCTACCGAAGTGACCCCACCCAAGCCTGACCACCTTGAACAGCCCGCCTGGCCTTGCTTTGGACCTGTCTTGACCTCCTTAGCTTATCAAAATTTAGCTACCTGAGCCCCAGGTCCTTCAGGGCCTCATTAGGGGACAGCAAACTAATCTGAGTTAATGGATGATAATTATTTTAATAGGTTATCCCTCCCAGTTACCATTTTCATTTTAAGAGAGACCAAAATTGAATGGTAGACATTTTAGGACCAGTGGGGCAGATATTTTCCCCTCCTTTGTAATATTTTATGAATGAGGTTTTATTCTACATGGTATTATAAATGGGATTGTATTCTGAACTGGCATCTGTGTCTTTCAATTTGGCAGGGAGGTCAAGGATTTAATGGCTGAGGTAGTATATGGGCTTTTTTGGACTCCTTCATATAGCTTTTACACTAGTTAAATTTATCTAAGGAATGGTAATAATCAAAAAGTAAATATCTTTACTTAAAATTAAAACAACAACAACATTGATCCATTTAATCTTAACACTTCCCAAGAAACATATAAGCATCCCTACATTCCCTGAAATTGATTGGTAAGAGAAAGAAGGGATGCGTTCTTTATCTTTAACAGTATACATCTAACACTGATTTGTTGTTTTTGACCTGAACTTTGTTGCCATTATTTACATTGTTGCAGTCATCTTGCATATTATTCTTTCTGGCTCTGCTTTCTTCACTTTGCATCACTCCATACAAGTCTTCCCATGTTTCTCTGAATTCTTTATATTTATCATTACTTATTCTTGTTGTTCAGTCATTTTTCCAACTTTTCATGAGCCCATTTGGGGTTTTCTTGGCAGAGATACTGGAGTGGTTTGCCATATCCTTCTCCAGCTCATTTTACATATGAGGAAACTGAGGCAAAGAGGGCGAAGTGACTTGCCCAGGGTTACAATGCTAGTAAGGGTCTGAAGCCAGATTTGAACTTAGGAAGATGAGTCTTTCTGGTTCCAAGCCCAGTGCTCTATCCACTGAGCCACCTAGCTGCCCCATCATTATGTCATTACTTATAACATGATACTATTCCATGCTATTCATATACCATAGTTTATTCAATTGCTAGTAATTTTTTTTTCCTTCATCAGACTCAATCTGCCTCTGCAACTTCTACCTAATGCTCCTATCTGCCCTCTAGGGCCTAGAAGAACAAGTCTACTCTCCCACATGACACCCCTTCCAATAACTGAAAACCCAACTCTCATGTCTCTTTTACATCTTCTCTTCTTCAGGCTTAACATCTCTGGTTCCTTCAGCTGATCTTTATGTGATATGAATAAGAGGCCATTACACAGCTGGTCTAACAGGGCTGCAGCTTTTTATTGCACCCCCCTTCTTTCATATGGCTGGGAAGACTCATGGTATTCCATTATTAGAGGCAGGTAATCATTTAGCAGCCCAGAGCCTCAGTTTCTCTCTCTGTGAAAGAGTATTTGCATTACTTACCTCATAGGACTGTTTTGGTAATAGCATATTAGAAACCTTGAAGTGCCATAGAAATTTGAGGTATTGTTATTGTAAAATATTAGTAGGGATGATATTTGCAGTAATACGAATTGGGACTGAGAACATTGCCTCTGGTCCTATACATTCTAAGGCATTGTTGCAACTATTGTATAGGATCATAGAGTGAAAGCGGGAGGGGACTTGGGAGTTCATCTAATCCTTTCCCTTCATTTTACAGATGAGGGAACAGGAGCATTCAGAAGAGAATGAAATTGTCTAAGGTAATTCATGTTTTTCCCTTAAATGTCCTTATCGATGTCTTTGATTTTTTTTGTCTTCATTTCCAGACAAATCCTTTTCCCCTTCCCTTGCTGGAGAGCCATTCCTTAGAATAAAGAAAACAAAAGAAATAGGGGAAAAAACCATTTGGCCAAACTAACCGACACATTGGCCACGGGTGAACACATATACAGTATTCCATATCCGTAATGTCCCACTTGTGCAAAGAAATGAGGAAAATGCATTTTTTCTTCTCTTCTGTGGACCAAGCTGAATCCTTGTAATGATGATGTTTCTTCAGTTCTTTTCGTTTATATTGTTGTAGTCATTGTGCAAGTTGTTTTCCTAGTTCTCTTTGCTTCACTTTATATCAGTTCATATAGGTCTTCCTATGTTTCTTTTTATTCTTCATTTCCTAGAGTGAATAACATTCTGTTATTTATTTAGTCATTTCCCCAGTCAATTGCCCAGAATTATTCTGAAGACAGTTCCCATTTCCATTGCTGCACTGAATTTGGGCTCGACAATTGACTTTAGGAGAAATGTCTTCATTCATTCATTCATTCAGCCAAATGTGAATTTTAGCCAGCTTTTTTAAGCAGCACTTCATAATGGTCTACAGCAGAGATGTCAGACTCACAGCCTGAAAACTCCTGAGTGTAGCCTGAACCATATTAAAATGTAATGGGAAATGCATAACAAAAATCAATAAAAATATAATACAGCATAGATAATGCTAGTTTGTGGTTTTCTAAGTCATTATGCAACCAGCAGGGCTGGATCCTTTTTGATTTGAGTTTGACACCACTGGTCCAAAGGAGTAGAGTATAAGCTTCTGGAAAGGTAGACAATATGTCTTATTCATACTCCTCAGCCATTTTGTGTTCATCTCTGGTGCTTCAGATTCTATGTCCTACCCACGACCTTACCTACTGTCCTGGGGACCTGGGCTTCTGTTGGACAGCCTTCACCTTTTCTAATTCGACCCAGACTCCCAAGCTGCTGTTCTCTGACCGTCCTCTCTCCGTGCCTTTCTACTTCTTACTCTATAAACAGCAATCAAACGAACACCACCCTTCCAGGAATGGATGGATCAAACGATGATTCACCATCCCTGTGACCTCCCTGACCAAGTGACTTTGCTCTAGCCATTACTCCTTCATATGTATTGTCTTCCACTATTAGGATGTACGCTCCCTGGGGTGAGGGATTGTATCCCCAGCACTTTGTATAGTGCCAGGTACATAGTAAGCCCCTATTTTTCCTAGCAGTTTTTCTTGAATAGTGAGTCTTTACCCTATTGGCTCTTTGGAATCTTTGGGTTTATCAAACACTAGGCTACTAGATTAATTTTCTTCTATATCTAGGGTGCCTTACCTGAGGTTTGTTAACTTGGTTGTTTTTTTTTAATACTGTGATAACTATATTTCAATATAAATATTTTTGGGGGGAAGGTATGTATTTTATTTTATATGTTGAAAAGCACTATTCTGAGAAGGGGTCCATGGGCTTCACCAGTCTACCAGAGGGGTCCAGGACTCAAAAAAGGGTAAGAAGCCCTTTTCTACATGTTACTTAACTAGTCTGTTCCATTGATCCATTCAGAGAGAGGAGAAAGGGGAAGGAGAGGGAGGGGAGGGTCTTAACAAGACCAAATCATTTTAATGACTACTGGGTTGTAGTATAGTTCAAGATTGCTACTGCTGAGTCCCCTTCCTTTGTACCTTTTTTCATTATTTCCTCTGAGATTCTTGACCTTCTGTTCTTCCAGATGAATCTTCTTCTTATTTTTTCTGGCTTTATAAAGTAAACCTTTGGTAGTTTGATCAGTGGCACTCAGTTAGGATATTCATTTAAGCGTATTGTCATTTTTTATTCTATTGGTTTAGACTACTCATGAACAGTGAATATTTCTCCAGTTATTATTTTGGTCTGTATTTATGTCTGTAAAGAATGTCTTGTAGTTGTAGTGACTTAGTTTTTCTTTGTGTATCTTGCTAAGTAGACTCTTAAGTATTTTCTGCATTCTGTAGTACTTTTCAATGGAATTTCTCTTTCTCTTTCTGCTGAGTTTTGGTGGTAATATACAGAAACGCCGGTGATTTTGTTAGCTTATTTTATATATGGAGATTTTGCTGAAGTTATCCATGGTTTCAATTAATTTTAGTTGACTCCAGAGCTCTCTAAGTAAACTATCTTATCATTTGCAAAAAGTGAGAATTTTGCTTCCTCTTTGCCTCGGCTTAATTGCTCAAATTGTTTTCTTGACTTCTTTCAATAGCCAGCATTTCTAGCGCTATATTAAAAGAAATAATGATAATGGACATGCTTCCTTCCTTTGTCCCTTATCTTCCTAGAAAAGCCTCTGTTTTATTCCCACATTATGTAAGTGCTCACCTGCCCTTTTCTCTACACACAGATGCCAATCACAGTTTATTGCTTTCTTTCTTTCTTTCCTTTTGAACCCTTTCCTCATCCACCCTCCAAGGGTAGAGTTTGTTTTGCTTATGACTAATCCCTCCTTGAGTCTCCCCTCCCTCTCCTTCCCCTTTCTCCTCTCTCTGAATTCTCTCCTGTTCCCTGTTGAGTTGAATGTATTCCTGCATTAAACTGTGTGTGTATGTGTGTCTTCTGCCTTCTTTTGATATTGTCCGTGATTTTTTCCATTCTTTCTATGTCATAGTGCCCAAAATTTCTGTGATTAGAAACTCAGTACTTTGAGTTAAATCTGTGTCCTCAAAACCTATTTAAGAAACTATGCTCAAAAAACTACACAAGGTTAGGGTGCCGAGGTGGGCCTCACTCCTAAGAGCCTCTTTGATTGGCAAGCAAATGAAGTTAAGGCCAAAACCAAAGTCAAGAAGACAAAGCCATCTCATTCCATCTCCAGGGTTCACACTCCTGCCTTTAATATGGGTATCTGCCACCAACAGCCCAGAAGTCCTGGCCCTCTAGAGCGGGCTTCTTAACCTTCCTGATGCCATGGACCCTTTTGGCATTCTGGGCAAGGCTATGGATTCCTTCTCAGAATCGTGTGTCTTAATGCATAAAGTAAAATGCATAAGACTAGGAAACTAATTATATTGAAATGGAGTGTGTGTGTGTGTGTGTGTGTGTGTGTGTGTGTGTGTGTGTGTGTGTACACACATTCATTATCTCTCTATCCATTTCCACATCCATACAAGTTAATGGACCCCAGGTTAAGAACCCTGATTTATAAGTTACTGTTTACAAAAAAAGTTTGACTCGATAGATGTAAACAAAATGCACATTGATACCATAAAAACTTTCCTGATAAATGTAACCACAGAGATAATTCTGTTCATTGACCCCCTGATAATGGTCAAGGCATAAAGGAGGGACACGTATGTTCCCCGTAGGTGTCTGTTGTTCTCATGGAGGATGTTTGATGCAGAGTCCAAATGGAAGGGGGATTCCACATATACAGTAAGGTCCTCCAAATGCACCTGTTTGTAACTGATATTATATCGATTGCATCAGTCTCTGGAACATTACAGGACCTCTTCCACAAGATTCATTATTACTCAAAAGAGATCAGCCTAGCTGTCAACATAGAAAAAAAATAGAAATTTTTAACGTGCCTCTCGTCTAGATATTTAGTGACCCAAGGTTATCTCTGGCACAAAAATCTATTTTGTTAACAGAAATGCTCTCCTTGCTATGCTGTGTGGTTGTGACCCTTGAGAAACCATGATGTTTAAGAGTCAAAGTTGCATGTGAGCCAAAGGTCAGTGGAATCCCAGAGCTTTTGGAATTTTGTAGTCTGTTCTCTGATCTACCTATTCATCCTATTCCTCTTCCTCCTCAGACACGTTAATTTGGCTTAAAGAGTGCTTTGAGTTATCAGGGCCATCCTGAGATGGGAACAGTTGTTCTCTTCCTGCTCTAACTAAAAAACCTTGAAATGGGCCTGTACTTTGGGATTCTAAGGTGGGAGAGCTCAAAGGTTTAGGGCTATCTGACCATTGTATATTCTAGGCAAGGTAGGAATCCCACACACCAGAGATTTACTTCCAAATAGGACTGGTTCTAGACCCAGGATGGCCTTGGTATCCCAGAAGTCTCCAGGGGGTTGCCAGGGATTGGATTAGCCTCAGGATATCCCCGGAGAGGCTCAGAACTGACTGATTGCCTTCCATGTAGCCTCATAACTCTGTCAGACCATGGACCGACTCTGGTCTCTGAACCTCTGGCCCTGTCAGGTCTCAATTTGAGCCAGACTCTGGGACTATGGGTTAGGATATAACCAACATCAATATAGTTCATAATAGCCAATTGTTGTCTTTGATGAGGAACTTGGTCCAGAAGTGACTGGGCGAGATCGGGCTGCATTATGTTGGGGATACTGCATGGTGCTTTCAGTGACCTAAGTTTCTCCCCATTACCAAAGCCCATCTTTTCAGCAACATCCTGGCGATGCTGTATGGTTATGAATCACAGAATTCTCTATGATCTTAGAAGAGTCACAATGACAGGTGACCCAAAGGGCAATGGAAAGATATGTGATGGGTGTAAGTAGGCTGCAGCATATTAACAGTGATGACTTGCACATGGAAAATGGCATAAAAGTAATTATCAAGGACATGTGTTCCCAAAAAAGGAGTGGGATGGTCATGTGGTAAGAAACAGAGTTACATATGGACAGTCTAAGTGCTGTGTTTTGTCCACAAAATACTAACAGAACCAAAGGCTAGCATCCCGCACATTGGGGAAGGGGAATTCTTTATGGAGGTCGTACAGGAAAACATGGACAAGATTGACACCAATGAGAAGGCATGGAGGAGTTAGGCCTTGCCTCAGTGGTAGACATGTCTACAACTCTGAGATCATGGGACCATTACAGTATGTACATAGCCATGGAATGGCTATTTTCCCTGGCTGGGCACCCCAAATGGAAATTGCATATGTATCCACGTTACGTCAGGATTTAAAGTTCATCCTGTTCCACTTCCTTTAAAGCTCTTTGTGTCTTGAGGATTTCCAGGGATAGCAGCCACATACGTGGAGGGGAGAAGGGTTGCGAAGCTCCAAGCAGTGTTGTGCTTTTGGGAAATCCAATGCTTCTCTCTTCCCTCAGAGCCATGGAACATGTCAGAATGTCTTCTGAATTGTGCCCTCCATCCTGAGAGATTCACCATTGGAGGAGGTACAAGGTTTCAGGTTTTTCACCAAGTAAGTGTGGGAACCTTACCCTGAAATGTTAAGGAAGTACCTTCAAAGGGCATCACGTGCTTTTCATTGGAGTAGAAGCTACAATATATTTCCCAACCCCCTAGCTCACCTCTATGCCCAGATACCTGCTTGGCCAGAATTTAGGGTTTCTCATGTTGTGTAGATCACATGGAGGTGTCAGGGGAGCCTAAAGGAATCAAAAATGTGAAAAGAAAATCTGCTTAGCTTTTACGAAGTTGGGAAGAGGTTTAATATTATTTTGAGAGCCATCAGGAAACTAAAATCTCAAGTCTCTCCCCACTCCAATCCAGCTTCAGCACAGCTGCCAAAGTGGCTTTCCTAAAGCAGAGACTGGACTGTGTCATTCTTTACTCAGTGAATGGTTCTCTTATCTCCAGCATCAAATAGAAAGACCTTTGACTTTTAAAGCTCTCCACCCGCTGTCTTCTCATACCCTTCCAGTCTCTTTGTGCTTTACACCCTGCTGTGCGCTCTACAATTTAACCCTCCTTAGCCTTCTTGCTGGACAATCTATCTCCCACCTCCATGCCTTTACAGTAGCTGTATCCCACATCTGGAATGCCCTGTCTCCTCACCTCTGTCTCTTAGAATCCCTGGCTTTTGCAGGAGGCCTTTCCCAGTTCTCTGAGCTACTAGAGTCTTCCCCTGTAAGACTACCTTCTATTTACTCTGTTGTGTACCTTGTATGTATCCATTTATTTATATGTTGTCCCACAAGCCCCCCAAGGACAAGGACTTTGTGCCTTTCTTATATCCCCAGAGCTCAGCACAGGGCCTGGTGGAACATGTAATAATGCTTCTGGATTGATTGAAGTTATTGGGTCCACAGTATTACGTCAGCCTTACTCTATAGCTCATTCTACTCAATTCTGCTCCGTCCAACAAGCATTTATTAAGTGCCTACTGTGTGCCGAGGAAATCCCAAATGGTGTCCCAAAGAGTTGGACACAACAGAAAACAACTTAACACACCCTGTGAGCCTGGAACTACAGGCGCTGGGGATGCAGAAACACAAACAACCCCTGCCTTCAGAGAGCTTACATTCTTTTAGGAGGCTTGCACATTTACACAAATGTAGTAGATACAGTACTAGAGGCCTGCGAGGAAAGCCATGGGACCATGGTCATAAGTGTTGTGAGAAGGATTCTTGGGTCGGGTATAGGTTGGACTGGACAACCACGAAGGTAGGTCCCTTCTAACTCTGAGCTTGTAAAATCTCCAATACAGTGTGGGAAGAGAGAGAGAGCTAACTGTTAGAGGGTTATGTGAAGGCCATCCATAGGAGGTGGCATCTGAAGTTAGGGTTAAAAGAAGCCGAGGACTCTAGGAGGATGAGGTGAAGGGGGGATTATATTCCAGGTACAGGGGACAGCCAGAGCAAAGACATGAAGGCAGTTTGACTAGAACAAAGAGTGTAGAAAGAAGAGTTATGTAAAATAAGTTTGGAAGCCAGACTGGAAGGGGCTTGAAATGCCCAGCTGAGGAATTTGGATTTTATCCTAAAGGAAGTAGGGAGTCCCTGAAGCTTTCTTGAGCAAAGGTCTTCTTCCATCCCCTATGTGCCTGTGCCTTGGTTCGTACTCCGTACTTCCTTTGCCCAGAATGTTCACCCTTTCTCCAAGGGTTGACATACTACCCTTCCTTCAAGGCTCAACTTCATTGTCACCTCATCTATTGTTTTCCCTAATCCCCACCTACTTTTATAGCTCTCTGCATTCCCCTTACATGCTAAGAGTTGAGTTTGTGGGATATTTGTCTGTATATTTAGTCTCTTCTGGACGGTAAATTCCTTGAGGGCAGAGCTCACGATATCTTATTTATCTTTGTAAGCTCCTTCAGTGCCTAGCACTGTGTACGTAGTCAGCTTCTTGAATGAATATTGAGTCTTCTGTTACGATTCCCCTGTACTACCCTTTCCCAGGAGAAAGATGAATAAGACGTCTCTTGAAAACAAAGTTGAATCTGCCCGCCTCTTTCTTTCTTTTGTAAGATTCTGGTGTTGAACAACTTACTACCTTGTGACAGCCATCTATGAAACGTCATCCAGGGTGAGCAGGAAAGCATGCTCTCCTCATTCCCTGTACTACAAACATAGTCTCTGGGGGAGAAAGCAGGCTAATTAAAACCAAAACCGAAAAATAGAGCATGGGCACTCACATTAGAAGACTTCTTTACCAGGTTCTTCAAGTATTTCCTTTCCTCTCTCCCCCCTTACTTTGTCCTCTGCTCTGCTCTTTTGATGGCGCCCAGCCTGGGCCTTGTCATCTTACCTTGTTCCATACTACTTGCTGGACTCTTCATGGCCCCTTCCTCCTCCTCCCTGCTCTGTGGGTCCATCACAGTCTCCACACACAGCTAGAGGTCGGATCCTCAGTGTACTTCTTTTGAAAGGTCTGACTTTTGTTCTCCACAGAGGTAATCCAAGTTGATATAAAATATCTTCCTATGAATACAGTTCCACATGTCTGTATACTCCCACACCCCACACACCCCAGCCATACACACACACACACAAGTTTTCATCCTATATTTATTCCAATAAAATGTTACTGTGTTGGGATTGATTTTTTTTAGGAATGTTCATGACCCTAGACACATTTAAAATCTACACGGGCCACAAAGACTGAGTTTCAAAACTATAGGAGATACAAATCAGCTTGTGCTCTATCACCATTGCCCCCAAATCTTAATCAGTTATCCTCTCTGATTCACATCTCATGCAGGAAAAAATTGAACTACTTTTAAAACTGACTTACAAGACTGACTTTTGTAGATGATTTTTGGCCATTTGTTTCATATTTTAACCATGCTTTATGTGGAGAAATTCGTCCTGAATTGTTTACAGACATCTCCATCTCCTTCACTTTGAGTCAGGGACATTGGGTCCACTGTCTTGGTTAGGCAGAACTCCTGGCTCAGGCAGAATTGTCACTGAAGTCAAATGTTATTGACCCCAACCGTTCTGCCTGAGTAAAAAGCACAACATTGGATCCATCGAATGCTTAAAACTTGTCAGTGCCAGTGGGAAGCTCTTTCCCTTTCATATCTGCTACCCTTCGACTTTAAAAGGATAGCCTTCATCTTTTTCTAGACTGCAGTAGTAGATACATTTGGTTTTCTATGTTATATAACTTTTTCCTGATCCTGAAATCTAATTTTTTTTGTGCTTAATTCAGATATCCATCAGAACAGTCATTGAATTATTGACTCATAAATCTGGAAGACACTTTAGAAATCTAGTCCCAACCACTTCAGTCAGTCAACAAGTGAGGGTTTTGGGGGCAGCTAGGTGGCACAGTGGATAGAGCACTGGGCCCTGAAGTCAGGAGGACCTGAGTTCAAATCTGGCCTCAGACCAAACACTTGATACTTACTAGCTGTGTGACCCTATGCAAGTCACTTAACCACAATTGCCTAAAAAAAAAACAAACAAAAAAAAACTCAAGTGAGGGTTTTGGAGCAAATGTGCTGTACTCTGGAAAGCACACTGGCTTTGGAGTCAGATTGTTTGGAACCAAGAGACCTTAGAGGTCATGTAGTCCAACCTTTTCAATTTACCAATGAGGAAACCAAGGCCCAGAGACATGAAATGAAGAGATGATGTATTAAAATGCTTTTCAATCCTCATAATACTATATAAATGTGAGCCATTATTACGAGTTACTGCTCTAACTCACACAAACATCAAATGGCAGGACTAGAATTCAAAGCCACTTTTCCTAGCTAAAAATGTGCTTGGTCTCTCATCTCTAATATCATATGTACAGAAACACTAGGGATTAGGTGGCAAATCAAGAAAGAAAAATAGGGATGGGATAAAGAACTTTTCAGAAGAAGGCAGGAAGAGGGAACATGCCCAGGGCAGAGGTAGCTTCCTGCTCTAAGGGACTCTGTGAGTCTCAGAGAGTCTTTTTTAGGTGATCACAATAGCACTGGGCCAAGGACAGATCCCTGGCACACTCTCCTAGAGATCTTCCGATCTAACATCAATCTGTTAATGATCACTCCATGGGCATGGGCATTTAACCATTTCTGAATGCATTTAACCATACTATGCTTTAGTCCCTGTCTCTCCGTCTCGCACAAGAATAGCACGAGAGACTTGGTCAGAAGCTTTGGGAAATGATATCTACAGCAATCCCCGCACCTACCAGTCGATTAAACCCTAGGTTAGTTAGGCATAAGCCATTCTTGAGAAGGTCATGCTTGCTGGCTCTTTGTGGGTACCTTTTACAGAGGTTTACTAACCAGTCCTTTAATAACATGTGCCAGAATTTTGTCAGAAATACTTTTAGTCAAGATGCCTAGTACGTATTTTGTAGACTCTCCTATCTTCCCGTTTTTTGAAAATTAGACTAATATTTGTCCTTCTTCAGTCTTGGGGCCCACTCTCCATTTAGAAGATTCTGGTTAGAGGCCTGGCTCCACCAGGCCTACCACCGTAGCTCTGTGATCTTGGGTAGGTCTCTAAAAGGCTCTGTTTCCCTGTCTGACAAGTACAGATAATCATACTTGTACTACCTGTGTTTCAACAAGAATTTATCCTATGTATGCCTGCTATATGCCAGGTATTACACCGGGCTCTGAGGCTGTAAAAAATAGCATTTATCTAATGCTTTATGGTTTGCCGAGCACTTGACAAATATTATTTCATTTGATCCTCACAACAGCCTTGGGAGATAGGTGCTATTATTATCATCCCCATTTTTACAGATGAGGAAAGTGAGGCAGATAGCGATTAAGTGACTTTCCCAGGGTTGTGCAGCTAGTAAGTGTCTGTGGCTGCATTTGAATTCAGGCCTTCCTGACTCTAAGTCCAAGACTACCTACTGTATCACCTAGCTGCCTCTGAAATAGTTCCCATCCTCAAGGAACTTACATTCTATTAATGGAGACAACATGCACATATGTAATATGCAAAAGAAGTCAAAGGTAATGTGGAGCGGAGGGAAGAGGAGACAGCTTGCAGTTGAGGGGATCAGGAAAGGCTTCATGTAGAAGGTGGTATTTTAGGTATGACTTAAGGAAAACGAGAGATTCTCAGATATTGAAGATATTGAAGGGGCGGGCAACAGCCAGCACAGAGGCACAGAGGTGGGCTAGACAGGTAGGTCGGGGCTAGATTGTGACGGGACTTGAATGCCAACCAGAGGAGTTTATATTTGATCCTACAGGCATTAGGAAACCACTGGTGTTTAATGAATAAGAAAGTGACCAGACCTTCCCCCTCAGAAAATTACTTTGGCAGCTGTGTAAAGAAAAGATTGGAGAGGGCAGAAACCTGAGGCAGGGATTTTGATTGCAATAGCATAGGCCGTGGAAGATGAAGGCCTGAACCAGGGTAGTAGCTGTGTGAGTAGAAAGAAGAGGGCAAATGCAAGAGATCTTGTGGAGGCAGAAACGACCAGACCTGGGCATCTGATTGAACATGGAAGGTGAGCTCAAGTGAGGAGTCAAAGATAATGCTGAAGTTATGAACCCGGGTGACTGGGGGGATGGCGGTACCTTGGACACAAACAGAAAAGGTTGGAAGAGCAGGGATTTGGGTAAGGGGGAGGGGGAGATAATGAATTCTATATAAAGCACATTAAGTTTGAGATGTCTGTGGGACATCTAATTTGAAAGGTCCAGTTGGCAATTGGTGGTGTGGAGCTAGGCTTTAGCAGGAAGAGGTGATCATTGGGTCCATGAGAACTTGAGGATCAAACAAGGTCAGACAGTTTGTAAGGGGCTTTACAGTCTTTAAACCACTATACAACTATAGTTTGTGGGAGAAACTCCAAATTTTCTAGAAACTCCAAATTGTAGAATTTGAGCACTGGTAGGCACCTCAGTGGCCCAACCTGTATGTGACAACCAAGTGGACATCTAGCCTCTGCTTGAGTTTGTGTTATTTGATTCAGCCCAACGCATCAGCTTGTCAAGATTGTTTTGTATCCTGACCCAAATTGTTCAATGTGTTAACTGTGCTTCCCAGCTTTGTGTCACCTGCAGATATGATGAGCGGCCCATCTACGCCTTTATCCAAGTCATTGATAAAAACGTAAACCAGCCGAGGGCCAAGGATGGATCCCTGGGGTATTGAACTGGACACCTCCTGTCACATTGACCTTGAACCACTGACAACTCGTTCGAGGAGACACAGCTCACATTTTATCAGCAGCACCAGCCCCAAGTCGTCATCGTCTGCGTCCTCCTAAACCCTGGAATCCCTTCGGTTCAGGCACTAAGTTAAGGTTCAGAGGTCGGACCACACAAGCGTCTTACACATCTCTGAATTCTCACCTTTACTGCTTCTCAGTCTGTCCTTTGAGCCTCTCAGCATCTGTTTTACCTGCCTCTCGTGACTATTTTCTGCATGTTTTCTGCGTGTAGGTGTTGAGAGCCAAGCCCTGTGCTCTTGTCTGCCCTCGCTAATTCTCCTCAGTGGTTTATTCTGTTCCTCAGTGTGCCTGAGTCTCAGCTGTTGCGTTCTTCATTCGCCTGTCAATAAACTCGCAGACTATAATCACACCCTTCAATTATACAGACTTAACAAACAGTATGGGCCATCTCTTGTTCTGGGGAAGCTGTAATTTAATGCACCAGGGCTCTGTTGGTCGACATTTTCCAGCACTTCCATTCATTCCTGCCTGGTAATTACAGATGGCTTATAAATAAACATGCAGGATGATTTCCGGAATATTCTGTATTTCCTTACCAGGCTGGTACTTCTATCAGTGGGCCACTTAAGTGGTTTTGAAAGCCTGTATACAGGTTCGTTTTACAGTGCATTTGAAATTTGTAATCCTGCTTAAATACACAGAAAGAGGAAGGCTTAACAAACTGCCACTTGGAGGGCAAAAGGAGACAGAGCATCGGGTAATCAAGCCATGGCCTATCAGAAATGTAGAATTAATTGGGGCAAAAGTGGGCAACTGTCAACAAAAATAATATGTTACGGACCCTCGAGCCTTTCTGTTTATGCTAGGGGAAGCCTAAAATAATCTGTGGTTTCTGATGCTTGATTTAGTTTTCCACAAGCCTAATTAACACCAGATTAAGTCTGCTGCCACTTTGGTTTATTGCTGAGATTGACGAATGCTCACTGTTTATTTGTCTTCTGGACAGAATGACTCGGGGCCATAGCAGTATGACATATTCAATAACGTTGAGAATGACTGGACCAGACCCACGTTTGTAAACTTGGGGGCTGTTACATTAATAACACAAGGAAAAGGTCCATCAACCCCAACAAATCCCTGAAAAGGAAGAAGCAGTGCCCTGTTTCATGGGGGCTTAGTCGGATGGGGGTAAGACAAGATAGGGCTCTTCCCCTTGAGGCAGGTGCTGAAGTATCCCTGGAGCAATCACAGAAACAAAGCGCTGACCTCAGCAGCTTGTTTAACATCCCACCCCCTCATTTTTCAGATGAGGAAACTGAGGCCCAGAAAGGGAAAGGAACTTCCCCAGAGTCACAGAGGTACTAAGGATAAGATCCCGAATTTGAGTAAGTAGCAAGGCTGAGACTTGAATGAGTTAATCAACAAGTGGATGGGTGGCTGGACAGACAGATAAAGCATTTCCTAAGTGTCCACTATGTGCCAAGCATGGTGCTCAATGTTGGGGATACAAGTATAAGCAAGCAGGACAGTTCCTGCCCTCTAGGAGCTTACATTCTAATAGAATGTTGGGGGGGGGTGTGGGTAGAGGAAGGATAGTTACATTGTTGAGAGGTGAGAGCCAGAAGTGAGATGGAGACTTGGTTAGGCCCAAGCTAGTTTTCTTGGGAAGGCGCCCTGGTTTCCTGCAGCAGGAGTACAGACTGCTTGGTGTCAAGCTGGTGTGGCTAGGCGGTGAGGTGGAGGCTTTGTTCTGGGCAAAATGAGGTGAAAGGTCATCACTCAGAACCCCCCCCCCCCGGGGCCTCTGCAGCAGAGTCCATGTGTCTGGTAGAGAAGATGTAAGGATGATGGCACAGTGGAGGTGGCATGGTTTTGTTTAGTGTTTATTTGCACATACTATGTGCCAGATATGGTGCTAAGCAGAGGGGTAGGGGGATACAAAGACAGAAATAAAACGGTCCCTTTGTTCATGAGGTTGATATTCTAAAGAAAACCAACTTATTATGGATACAAGAAAGCCAGGTTTTCTGGCTCCAAAGGCCAGTGGGCCTGCTACTCTTCTATACGATCTCGCCTAGCAGCGTGGTCTTGGACAAGTCACTGCCCCACCAGGACTCCTTTGCTCGGGGTTTTTGTGAGGTCCCAGTGGAATAATGGAGTTAAAGTGCTTATAAAATCACAGAAGGCCATAAAAGCCTGAGCCAACACGGAGCCTTGCTGAATTATCTTTCGCTTTCTCAGTATTGGAAGCCATCATAGATACTCTCTGAAGAATATGGGAGAAGTGGTAGATTGTAGGTACAGAGGGAGCCCATATTTTCTGATATGATCAATATAACACAAATTTGTTGTGCTTGACTACGTCTTTGTTACAAAGGAGGGCTTTTGTTCGGGGAGGGGAAAATGTTGTGGGATGAGGGGCGTAGTGATAGCGATGCAAAAAAGAAAAGAAAGAAAAGGAACATTTTAAAAATAGCAGAAGAGAGCAGAAGCTCTCATTGTTAGAAGAGGACACAGAGAAGCAGGGCAGTGGTGAGACCACCATGTGAAATTGAAAATTATTTTACAACTCTGCATAGCAGTTTCCTAGTTTCATCTAGAATCTTCTTTTTCTGTCCTTTGTATGTGAAATTGTTTGCATCTGATGCTGACTGTCAAGTTCTTAAATGTTCTTTAAAGAGTATATGAGGAAGTTTGCTGTAAGCGTCTCTTCTTTGGAGCAGTACGAGAAAGAGAGCTTGGGACACTCTCGCTCTGTCACTTTCTTTCTGGTTGCAGCTTTTTGCTTTTCCATGATCCGACTCCAAGAGCTGTAGAAATACAGTGCATTGCAAGGTCAGGTGGGAAAGAGCCTCCTTATTTGCTTTGCTTTGATTCTCGAAACTGCACCACAGTTCAGAGGAATCCAGTAAAACAGAAGATGTTTATTTACACATGTGAACAAACTGTCAGCCAACTTCTCTTCCTGCTCCCTGGACTTCAAAGAGACCTCTCTACATGGAGAAATATGCAAGCATGTGGAGCGAGATAGGGAAGTTGGTCAGAAAAGGGACACAGCATTCAGTCCATAAAACAAGGTACACCATAGGAATGCATGAAGACTTGATGCTGGTCAAGTCTCAGCTATGGAGGGAAGACCTAAAAGAATGCAAACCAGTGGAGAAGTCCCCCCCAAAACCCTTATATTTGGTTTTGGTAGACACACACATACCCCTACACAGGGGTGGGGAACCTGTGGCCTCGAGGCCATATGTGGCCCTCCAGGTCCTCAAGTGCGGCCCTTTGACTGAATCCAAACTTCACAGAACAAATCCCCTTAAAAGGATTTGTTCTGTAAAACTTGGACTCAGTTCCCCACCCTGGCTACACACACATACACACCCCCATAGACACACATGCACCCATAGACATGCACACCCCTCCTCCCAACAGACACACACACACACCCGTAGATACACACTAAACAGACATACATACTCAGAGACATGCATACACACCCCTGTAGACACACACACACATTCACACTCCCCTATAGACACACTCCCTTAGAGATACACACACACACATACACACCCATAGATACACACTAAACAGACACACATATCCATAGACATGCACACACACCCCTGTAGACACACAACACACATGCATGCACACTTCCCTATAGACACACTCCCTTAGAGACACACACACACACATGCTTGCACACTTCCTTATAGACACACTCCCTTAGAGACACACACACACACATGCTTGCACACTTCCCTATAGACACACTCCCTTAGAGACACACACACACACTCACTCACTCACTCACTGCCCTCTGCCTTTGTCTTTGGTCCTTCTTCACTCAGCCCTTTTTAGTGGTCCCCTGATTCAGCCCTTACCAGCTGTGTGACTGTGGGCAAGTTTACCTCTTTGAGCCTGTGTTTGGGCATCCCCACAATGGCATTAAGCAAACCTCTAGCACCTCCTTACCAGGATTGTTGTGAGATTCAGATGAGATCATGGATGTAAGATATTTCATTAATCTTAAAGCATTCTAGAAATAGCAGTTATTATTACCATAATTATCCTCTTGGGTCAAATGGGGATGATCATGATAGCTGTGAAAAAGTGCTTGATAAACTTTCTGGTGCAGGAGAAATGGGCGGCATTCTTGGGGAGGTCCCAAGTTCTTTCTGTAGCAGGTCGTCCACTTTTAGGTCATGGAGAGTTGCCTGTACTGTAATTCTAAATACATGAGAATCCAAACATGACCCTAGAGCCCCTGCAAGGGCCATGAAAGAAAGGAGAGGAAACTCTCCTCCCCCGTTGTTTGTTTGTCTTCGCTCCCCTGTTCCACCCAGAAGAAATGTTCTTCCTGTCCCTTCCCAAATCCTCTTTCTGGAAAGCATCAGAAACACCAAAGCAGTCTGATTCCAGCCTGACCTTGAGATGCCCTGGAGTTCAGCAGTTGCCCATTTAGGCCCCATCCCCCTTCCCTCTCCCTCTCTGCCCCCTATGCTTCACAAGCAGAGAGACTTAATATAACCGAATAACGTGGTCACAGGACTGGAAGGGAGCTCCTGAGGCCATTCGGTCCGTCTTTCTCCTTTTAGGCAGAGCCTGACTTTGTCTACAGAGATGGTGTTCTAATCATAAGCATGCAGCACACTTACTGGAAAGAGCTCTCATCTTGGAGTCAGAGCACCTTGGTTCAAAGTTTAGTTCTGCCACTATTGCCCATATGATCTTGGGCAAGTCACTTAACCTTGTGGTCTCAGTTTCCTCATTTTTATTTTGTTTTGTTTTGTTTTTTGCTAGGCAGTTGGGGTTAAGTGACTTGCCCAGGGTCACACAGCTAATAAGTGTCGAGTGTCTGAGGCTGGTTGAACCCAGGTCCTCCTGACTCCAGGGCTGGTGCTCTATCCACTACAACATCTAGCTGCCCCGGTTTCCTAATTTTTAGAAGGGTAAAGAGTTGGATTAGATGAGTCCTAAGATCCCTTCAGGCTCTACATCTGTGATGACCTTCCATTTATAAAGTTGTCTAAGGTATCCGAAAGACTATTTTTATCATAACAACTCTGTAAGATGTTTTATCTGTTGCCAAATCTTAGCGATTCTGCCTCCACATCTTGCATCCATCCCTTTCTCTGCAGCCTCTTGGTTCAGAACCTCATCATCTCTGTTCTATACTATCATAGCATCCCCCTCATTGGTGGCCCTGCGTCAAGTCTCTCATCTTGCTAGTCCGTCCTCCACAGAGCTGCCAAATTGATGTTCCTAAAATGGACCATATCACGTCCCTACTCAGTGATCTTCAGTGGCTCCCCGTTGCCTCTGGGATAAAATACAAAATCCTGAGCCTGCATGTAACCATTTCTAATAATAATAAACAGCTAATATTATATACAGCATTTAATCATTTATAATGATAATAAACAACTCATACTAAATATAGCACTTTAAAGTGTACGAAGCACTTTGCATATAGTATCTCATTTGATCCATACCTGTGAAGTTGGTGCTATTATTATCTCCATTTTACAGATGGCAAAACTGAGACAGAGGAAGCCTAAGTGATTCGTCCAGAGTCACACAGCAATTGAGTGTCTGAAGACGGATTCAAGCTCAGGTCTTCTTGACTTCATGGTAGAGAATCTGTCTACTTCACCATCTTCTCATTATCCCCAGTCAGGCTCCCACCTAGCCTTCCAGTCCTATTTCATAGAATTCCCACTCCCATCTCTCCCTCTTCTAGTCAGATTGACCTGCTAGCTGCTCCTGGTACATGATGTTGTATCTATTAACTTGATAGTTTAAAAAAAGTTTTGAAATTAACAAACATTTATTTTCTCTCCTTCCCACCACCTCCCCCCCCACTGAAAAAAAAAGGAAAAAGAAAACTCTTATTATAAATATGCATAGTTAAAGCAAATTCCTACATTGGCCGTGTCCAAAAATATGTTTCATTCTGCATCACTCCTTTATCAGAAAATGGGTAGTTCCGCAATTGAGAAATGGTCAAAGGATATGACCAGGCAGTTTCCAGAAGAAGAAATCAAAGCTATCTATAGTCATATGAAAAAATGCTCTAAATCACTATTGATTAGAGAAATGCAAATTAAAACAACTCTGAGGTACCACCCCACACCTATCAGGGATAACAAATGCTGGAGAGGGTGAGGGAAAAATAGATAAACTTGATGAACCTTTAGTGGAGTTGTGAACTTGTCCAATCATTCTGGAAAACAATTTGGAACTATACTCAAAGGGCTATAAAACTGCATATCCTTTGACCCAGCAATACCATTACTAGGTCTGTATCCCAAAGAGGTCAAAGGAAAAGGAAAAGGACCTGCATGTACAAAAATATTTATAGCAGCTCTTTTTGTGGTGGCAAAGAATTGGAAATTGAGGGGATGCCCCTCAACTGGGGAATGGCTGAGCAAGCTGTGATATATGTTTGGAATGGAAGACTATTGTGCTAAGAAATTATGAAGGAGTGGTTTCAGAAAAATATGGCAAGACCTATATGAAGTATGCAAAGTAAAGTGAGAAGAACCAGGAAATCTTTGTGTGCAGTAACAGCAATGCTGTAATGATGATCAGCTGTGAAAAAAGAGGTGGGTAGCATGCTTCATCTATGCCTTATCTTCATTCCTTTGAAATCATGGTTTATTGTTGCATTGATCAGAGTTCTCAAATTTTTCAGAGTTGTTTCTTTCTATATTATTGTTGCATAAATTATTCACCAGAGTTTCTTCTTTTAGGTTAGGCCAGGTTTTTTGTTCCTTTGTTCCTTTTCTAATTTTTTAGTTGCATGTCCAATTAATTGATCTATTCTTTCTTTTTTTATTAAATCATTTAGAGAGATAAATTTTCCCTTAAGGACTGCTTTGGCAGTTTCTAAAGGTTTTGGTATGTTGTTGTCTTTTTATCTGATGAAATTATCTATTGTTTCTATAATTTTGTTCTTTGATTTACATATTCTTTGGTATATTATTTATCCTTCATTCAAGTTGAAATGCTTTAGTCCAGGATCTTTTGTTGATTATAATGTTTACTGCATTATTTTCAGAAAAGGATGTGCTTAATATTTCTGCTTTTCTGCATTTATTTCAGAGATTTTTATGCCTTAGCACATGGTCAGTTTTTATAAAGGTGACATGCACAACTGATAAACATGCACATTCTTTTCTATTCCCAGTGTCCTATTGAACATTGAATTGAAAAATAAAACCAGGAGCAATTTTTTTGATGAGGCAATTGGGGTTAAGTGGCTTGCCCAGAGTCACACAGCTAGTGAGTGTTATATGTCTGAGGTCAGATTTGAACTCAGGTCCTTCTGACTCCAGGGCTGGTGCTCTATCCGCTGTACCACCTAGCTGCCCCTCCAGGAGCTATTTTTTTTTTTTAGAGAAAAAATTTAAAAATAGATATCAATATAAAAAATGGCAAAGAGGAAATAAAGGGAATCATTACAAACTTTTCCTTAATTATGTGGCAAAAAATTGATAACATTAATGAAACAGGTGAATATATACAAAAAATATACAATACTTTTACTAACAGAACAAGTCACAGAGAATTTAAATAAATCAATCTCAGAAAAATAAGTTGAAGAAGCCAAAAAGGATCTCCCAAAGGTTCAGATGGATTTACAAGTGAATTCTGTGAAACATTCAGAAAATTGATGTATTACATAAACTGCAAAAATGGAGGAAGAAGGACCCTTTCAAGTTCTGTCTATAATAAAGTTATAGTCATGATACCTAAACCAGAGAGAGAAACAAAGGAGAGAAGAAAGATGATAGACCAATATCCCTAATGAATATTGATGCAAAACATGAAATAAAATATTAGATAATAGGCTACAACAACATATTTTTAAAATCATTTATCTGGATGGATTTAAATCATAAATAAAGAGTTGGTACAATATGAGAAAAATGAGAAACATAATAGACCATATTAATAACAAAGCAAATATCATATGATTATATCAATACAGAGAAAGCTTTTGACAAAATAAAATATTCCTTTATTTTAAAAACACTAAAAGGGGCAGCGAGGTAGCACAGTAGATGGCACACTGGCCCTAGATTCAGGAGGACCTGAGTTCAAATCCAGCCTCAGACACATAACACTTACTAGCCGTGTGACCCTGGGCAACTCACTTAACCCCATTGCCTAGCTGAAAAAAAAAAGAAAAAAACACTAAAAAATGGCAATAAATGAACCTTTCCTTCATTTGACAAATAGTAGTTATTTAAAATAAAGATCCAGAATTGGCTCCATGTAATGGAGAACCTCTAGAGGAGTTTCTTATAAGGTCAGGCGTAAAGCAAGGGTGTCCATTATCCCCCTCATGATTTTGTTGTTTTAGAAATGCTTCCTATAGCAATAAGATAAGAAAATGAAATTTGGGGAATAAGCATAGGCAAGGAATAAATAAAATTATAACTTTTCCAAGATGATGTGATGCCCTACTTTGAGAACCCTAGAAATTCAACTAAAATTAATTGAAATAATTAATAACTTCAGCAAAGTAACAGAATATAAAACAGATCCATAGAAATCATCAGCCTTTCTATATATCACCCCCAAAACCCAGCAGGAAGAGATAAAATGTGAAGTTCCATTCAAAATACCTACGGAATATTTAAAATACCTGGAAATCCATCTACCAGGACACACATAGGAATTATATGAATACAACTATAAAACATACTATACAGAAATCAAGACAGACCTGAATAACTGAAAAGGTATTAATTGTTCATGGTTGGGTCATACTAATGTAATAAACATGCCAATTAGTTTAGTTATTCAGTGCCATACCAAACTACCAAAGATTTACTGTATAGATCTGAAAAAAGTAATAAAATTAATCTAGAGGAATGGTTATGATGATGATCATGATTCTTAAGGAAAAAATGGTCATGATTCTTGAGGGAAAAAAAAAAACATGAAAAAAAGTGAAAGGAAAGAAAGGGACTGGTGGTACCAGATTTCAAAATATGCTACAAGGTAGTAGTCATCAAAGTTATTTGTTATTTGTTAAAAAAAATAGAAAAGTTGAATGGTAGAACAGATTAGTTGCATAAGATACAGTAGTAATTAGATATACTAACATAGTGTTTGATAAACTCAAAGACCCCAACTGCTATAGTAAGAATTCACTATTCAACAAACATTCTTGGTAAAACTAGAAAGCAATCTAGCAGGATTCAGATTTAGACCAACATCTCACACTATATACCTCTTTGAATGGATATAGGACCTGGGTATAAAATTTCACATTATAAATAAATTAGAAGAGAAGGGAAGGAAATGCCATTCACAACAATGGATAGGGGAAGGATTCTTGACCAAATAAAATAAATAAAAGAAAGAGATGATCATTTAAGATGAGATGTACAATTTTGATTACATAAAATCGAAAAGCTTCTGCACAAATAAAATCAATGCAAATAAAATTTGGAGGGAAAAAATTTTTGCAGCAAATTTCTCTAATAAATGTCTGCTATCCAAGATATTTAGATAATAGATTCAAATATATAAGAATAAGAATTATTCCTCAATGGATAAATAGGCAGAAAGTATGAACAAGCATTTCTCAGAAGGCATGATATAAAGAAACATATGAAAACATGCTCCAAACACCAATAATAAGAGAAATGCAAATCAAAACAATTCTGAGGTTATACCTCATAATCATCATATTTGTAGGTATCACTAAAAAGGAAAATGACAGTTTTTTTTAGAGGGGCTGTGGGAGGACATGCACACTAATACACTGTTGATGGAGCTGTGAATTGGTCCCGCCATTATGGAATACAGTTTGGAATTATATCCAGAAAGTCAACAATATCACTATGAGACTTATGTACCAAAAAGATCAAAGAAAGAAGGAAAGAGTCCCTGTGTACAAAAATATTTGTAGCATCACTTTATGTTGTAGCAAATAACTGAGTGCCCATAACTTTGGGAGTGGATAAACAAATTATATAAACGTAATGGGAATTGTATTATGTTGTAAGAAATGACAAAGTGATTGGATTCAGGGAAACCTGGTGAACTGATGGAGAAGAGGGGAGACTAGGGCCTGAGTTTTCTGATTATTAGTTTTATGTTTAGAAGGGACCTAGAGAGCATCCAGTCCAGGGCTTCTTAACCTTTGTCGTGTGCTGTCACTACGCTTACATTTCTTTAAAGGTCACACAAGTATAAGCAGCAGAGCCAGAATTCATAGAATCACAGACTTAAAATCAGAAAGGACTTCAGAGGCATCTAGTCCAAGCCATACCTGAACAAGAATCACTTCTCTAAATACCTGACAAGTAATTATCCAGTCGTTGATCAAAGACCTCTCAGCGATGGCAGAAACCGCTAGCTCAGTAAGCAAGCCATTACATCTGGGGATAGTTCCAATTATTAGGAAGCATTTCCTAAATCTGCCAATCTGTAACTGGTATCTTTTGCTCTTAGTTTCTGCTCCCTTGGGCCAATCAGAACAAGGCTTCCTTGTGACAGCCTGTCAGGAACTTGAAGACATCTTTCATGTCCCTTCTAAATATTCTCTTCTTCAGGCTAAATGTAGCCACCTTCTTCAACTGATTGTCATGTGTTACAATTTCCAGGCTCTTTATCATGTGAACACTTCAGCTTATCAAATCCTTCCTAAAATATGGTGCTGAAAATTGAATGCAACACTCTAAATGTGGTTTGAGCAGGATTATAGGAATATCGCTTTCCTAATTCTAGACACTATAACCCTTTAAAAATATGTACATTTTATTGTTCTTTTGTCTTATATCACCTACATTTCCTAATATATATCCCTTCCCAAAGTACCTTCCTTTCTAACAAAGCATAAAAAGGTATAAAAAAAAGTTCAGCCAAACTAACCAACAAATTGAAAAATTCTGGCAGTATATGCAATAGTCCATCCCTGTAATCCCCCACTTATAGAAAGAAGCTGGGGGAGATGCCTTCTCATAGCTCTTATTTGGTGCCAACCTTGTTGCAATTGTTTTGTTCTTTATATTGTTGCAATCACTGTATATTCTTTTCCTAGTTGTGCTTACTTCATTTTGCATCAATTCTTATGCCTCCCCGTGCTTCTCTGCATTCCTCTCATTCATAATTTATTATAGTGCATTGATATTCCATTGTATTTATGTAGTACAACTTTTTTTGTCATTTTCCATTCAGTTGGCATATGCTTTGTTTTCAGTTCTTTGCTAAAAGTGTTGCCATAAGTACTTGGAACTATATGAGACCTTTTTTTTTTCTGTCATCGATCACTTTGAGGTATATGCCTAGCAATAGATTCTTTGTCAAAGATTATGGACATTTTAATCACTTTATTTGCATAATTTCAAATTACTGTCTATAATGATTAGACCAATTTACAGCTCCACCAGCAATGCATTAGTGTGTCCATCTTTCCACAACCCTTACAACATTGTCTGTTGCCATTTTTAGGGTCATTTTTGCCATTTTTGCTAGGTGTGAGGTGAAATTTGAGTTGTTTTAATGTGCATTTCTCTTATTATTAGTGGAGTATTTGGGAGTATTCTTTAACATGATTGTTAATTGATTGCAATTACTCTTTTGAGAACTGTTCCTTTATATTCTTTGATGACTTATCTATTGGAGAATGAATGGCTTTTGATCTTATATATTGCTGTTACTTGCCCATAGATTTAGAAAGGCATTTTTTCACAAAGGTTTTTTGACACAAAGATTTTTTCCCAGTTGGCCCCTTCTCTTCTTATCCTAGATGCATTAATTTCATTTGTGCAAAAGTATTTTAATTTCATGCTATCAAAATTGCGCATTTTATCTTGTGTAATTCCTCTGTCCCTTATTTGGTTTAGAATTCACCTTCTAGCCATAGATGTGAAAGGTGCCTGATCTGATTTTTTTATCGTTTGATCTTTGACATCCATTTCGCATGTGGTGTAACATGTTGCTTTAAAGCTAATTCTGCCATACTGCTTCTGCCTGTGATTCTTTTCAAATAGAGAATTCTTTCCTTAGGTGGTTTGTTTGTTTTTTCATCATATGCTGGGGTATTGAGTTCAGTTATTTTTTATTCTTCTTTCTAGTATGTTCTATTGATTCACTTTTCTGTTTTTTAACCAGTACCAAATAATTTTGTTGATTATTGCTTTATGATATAGGTTGACATCTAGAAGTACTATTTCCCTTCCACTCTTACTTTTTTTCATTGTTTCTCTTGATATTCTAGATTTTTTTGTTCCTCCAAATAAATATTATTATTTTGTCTAGATCCGTAAAGTGCCCCCTCAGTAGTTTGACATTGCACTAAATTCAGAAATTAATTTAGTATTGTCACTTTTATTGTATTGGCATAGCCCAGCCATGAGCACTGAGTATCTGTGCAGTTAAGTTGTTCTTTATTTTTAAGGTGCATTTCATACTTTCATCTTTCAGAGTGCTTTGATAGATTAACTCCTAGATATTTTATGCATTTTGTAGTCATTTTGAATTGACTTCCCTTTCTTTTCCTTCTGGATTTTGGTATTGCTCTATAGCAATGCAATTGAATTTTGTAGGGTGTGTTCATTCAAAGGCTATATTTTGGAATGGCTTTTTAAACTTTATTATGCAACATATTTCATGCGTTTGCCTTCATCAGAAATTGGCTGCCAAGCTAGATACTGCCATAAAGTGTTTAAAAGAGATTATGTATCATACAGAAATATCTATTGGTAGAAACGGTATTTCAGATCCAGTGCTAAATGAGGATGACAGGTAGGCAAGAAAAGTACTGCTGGAATTCAGCTAACTGGATTGATCTTACTAATACAGGTTTGGTTAAGTGAGTTTTCTGGATAACTGGGGTTTTGATTCCCAAATAATTTTTGTTTCAGCTTTTGATATTGGAACTATAATAATCACAGTAACAACTGAAATTTGTCTTGCACATTAAAGTGATCAAAGTGCTTTACACACAGCATCTTTAGGCCTCACCACAGTCCTCTGAATCAGATCAAAGAGATTGTGATTTGCCTTGGGTCTCACAGCTAGCAAGTATTATATCCCTGTATTTTACATACAATGTACTGAATAGAACTTGATATTCCTTTGATTTTCATTCATTCCTTCAGCAAAATGTCTTTTTTTTTTCAGCAAAATATGTCTTAAGCATCAACTATGCACAAAGAGCTTAAGCTTAGTGCTGTGGATACTGCAATAAAAACAATATAGTTCCTTCATTTGTGGGACTTGGAACATAATAGTGAGGATGTGAAATATATACAAATAAGTATAATCCAAGGTCCAGAGTTTGGGAGAGAGGCAAAGGAGGTATCTAGACAGAAGACTCTTTAAGAAAGTTTAAGGGGAGTGATATTAGGGTGACCCTGGGCAAGTCACTTAACCTGTTTGCCTCCATGTCTTCATCTGTAAAATGGGGATAATGGTAGCACCTACCTCCCAGTATTATTGTGAAGCTCAAATGAGATAATTAGAAAGTATTTAGCACAGTGCCTGGCACAGAGTAAGTGGTTTATAAATATTAGTGATGATGATGATAATGATGATGATGATACATATAGAGTAAATGAAAGGCAATCATAGAGAAGGCACTAGAAGCTGAGACTGGGAAAGACAGCAATTGGGTGGGGATATACTCTGTAAATATATAGATCTAAGAAGAATGACAACCTAATGTGTAAAATTTAACCTAGCAGGAAGAAGTAACCTATCCGAAAGTACCACAGAGTGTCAGAGATGGAAAGAACTTCAGCCCTGGAATATCAGTGGTAGAAGGGATCTTAGAACCTAGAATGTCAGAGCTGAATGAAGTTTAGGACCCAAAGTATTAAAGTCAGAAGGAACTTTAGAATGTGTTCTCCAAGTGGAGGTTGTGTCCTGACCACAAAGACTATGGGGTCCACCAGTGAAGGGCAGAAAAATAGGTGGTATCCCAGCAGCCACACAGAAGCCACTATGCTTGTCTCTAGCACCAACCGTCCTCCGTTTTGTCTACCAGCACTCTTCCACTCTGGCCCTGCCCTTCACTGTGGAAGTTCTCAACCTGCTACCTGTGAGCCAGAGATCAGTCACATCATGGCTGTGGCAGGTACCTATTGGAGGGAAGGCTTGGTGTTTAATGGCTGTGACTGGTGAGCAAGAGACTGGCATCCTACCCACAGCAAGCAGGCACTGATGGCTTGTGATCGCCTTTGTACATCTTAGAACATTATCTTTCCTCCAAATTGAACCCTTCTTCTAAACTTCCCTATCTTCTTTGAGGGCACCACCATCCTCACAGTCACCTGGGTTCATGACCTCCTTGTCATCCTTGATTCCTCACTCTCCCTCACCCCACATATGCACTCAGTCACCAAATCTCATTATTTCTGTCTACATAGACATCTCTTAAGATTTGTTTTCTATCCATTCAGGACACTCCCCTAGTTAAGGCCTTCATCACCTTTTACCTGGACTCCCATAAGAGCTTCCTAATTAGCCTCCTTGCCTCAATTTCCAGTGGTTTCATTTTGATCCCAGGATCAAATATATCTCATCCTTTTTCATTTCTATTTTTAGGTAAGTTGTATAATGTACATAATTATTGGCATAGTACTTACAGATGTATATAATTTATAAATAAGTAAATGTATACCCATTGGGGTAGTGCTCAGAGTTCTTACTACCAGGGTGTCAGACCTCCAAGGGACCCTGGAACATAGGATACCAGGGCCGGAAGGGGCCTTAGAACATAGAAAGGTTGGCTGGAAGGAACCATCGAGTACAAATCTCCGAGCTCAGAGAGGGGAGAGATTCAAAAAGTTGCAATTTAGGCTTGCCATCCAGAAGGAGCAGTGGAGTTGGAGGGAAAGTACAGCCCTTTCCTAGAGGGGCACAAGGCACTAGAATTACTCCCGGTTCACTGCCCCCTGTTGGCCAACAGGATATCCGGTCCTATTTAAGATCCTGGGTTTACCCCTCCGTAACCAGCTCTTCCCTTTCCCCTTCCAGTAGCCCATTACTTTAGAGGATGGTGGGGGGTGCAGTGTTTACGAGTGGCTCGCCTGTCTCTCATTGCCCAGCATCTAGGGCTCTGCTTCTGGACCCAGCCTGAGGAAGGAGGCGGCTCTTGGGCCAGTTCGTGGCTTAAATCCTCACCATCCTGGCACTCCCAGTGTGGTAGGTGGAATTAGGGAAAGGGTATACAAAACCCGAGTTTCTCTCATATCTAGATTGTTCTTGTCGCCTCACCCCACCCCGTTTTTGTTTTTTTTCCTAGTCATCCTCTCGATGACCCCACCCAGCCAGCTGCTAGTAATGGCTTTGGAACCCCATGACAGAGGCCATTTTGTGTAGAGAACTCAGGGTGCAGGAGAGGAAAGGAAAAGAGGAAAAAAAAAACTTAGGAGCCGACAAAGAACTCGGTGCAACTCCAGCCTGGGGGGCCACGAGGCTCTGTAGCCAAGTCTGTAGCCTTGCAAAGCAAAGTTAAAGGTGGAAACCTTGCTGAACTCCTGTGAGGTCGTCTTGCAAGGCAGGTTTGCAAGATTCGTTTTCAGGACCATGCAACACGCGCTTGCAAGGTGAACCCTGTAAGGTGGACTTCAAAGGTGGGCTTGCCTGACTCTGCAAGGCTAGCTTTCCAGGCTGGTTTGCAGGACCATGCGAATGTGCTTGCAAGCAGGCTCTGTACAAGGCAGGCTTTCAGACGGGGCAACTTGTGCTTACAACAGCGGGTTTGCAGGACCGTGCAAATACTGGCGCAGCCCTGGAATGTGGGTTTTCCTCACGTGTACATGAAGGAACCCATATGGGTAGGGTAGGAGTGGGAGCATCTTTCCTCGTGGTCCCTGACCCAATTTAGCTCCTTACTGTGTACTGTAGAGCGCCCTTTGGCGTGAAGCCCCACCCTTTCCCAGGACGCTGTTGAGCCTCTACATTCTCCTGCGCTTTTTTCTCCTGGGTAAGTAGTTTGTGGGAAGGCGAGGGCACGTTGTGAAACGAGTGAGGGCTGGGCCATCATGAAGCAGCCTGAACCCCAGATCTGAACCAGAGCCCAGGCCCCAGAAGGAGAGCAAGGGGGGACCACCAGAGCAGTCCAGGTGCAGGAGGAGCTGCGCCCCGGGGATCTCCCGTAGAGCTGGTTGCAGCCTGCAGGTAGGGCAGGCCGGGGTGCCCACAGAACTCCCTCTCTGCTTTGTCTGCGCGGCCTCCTCTGCTCCCTCTTTTTGTTGTCTCTACTCCTATCCCCCCATTGCCCCTCCCCCCATTGCCGCCTTCTTTTCTCTCTTTTCTCCCCTCCCCCTTCTCTCTCCCCTCTTCTCTTCTCTTCCTTTCCTCACCCAGGGTCTGTTTCCTTCCGCCTGGATACTCATTGGAGGCCTGTGGGAACACAGCCATACAATTACGCTCTCGGTAAAGGGGCGAATTCTCCGGAAAGTTCTGGAAAACAGTTGAAATTATTCAAGGAAAGGGAGTAAACTCTTCCTGGGAATAGGGAGAGGTTTAGTGGGTGTCTCGTTAAAGCCCCTCATTTTAGCTGTTCTATTGGGCTCTTCCCCGAGGCCTGCCATTAGCCAGCAACTGAGGCAGCAGGGCCGGGAGGGAAGGGCCGACCTCTGTCTCGAAAGGAAGGATCCCACATGGGTGGGTGTGGGGGTGTGTGGGTGTGTGTGTGTCTACACAGAAATAGACACCAGCACTTATTGTGATAAAAATTGTAAACAAAGTCTGTGCCCTTGCATGAGTTAAGGGGCTTATCAGGGCCTGAGTTGCTGTAGTGCTGAAAAACTTGGCGAACTGCTTTACAGACAGCACTTTATCTGAGCCTTAACATGGCCACGTGAAGCGGGCGATCCCGGTGTCATTCCAGCGTTAGGAATAGGCTTCCAGTGACTGGGTAGTCAGTAGTCACAGAGTGGGTGTGCTGGAACCAGCTTGTCCCGGGCAGATTGTTAAATTTTCAGTGTGAGCATTCACTCCTGGGAAAGCAAGCTCTAGACACCAGCTTGAGTTCTGTTTTGATGATTTGAAGAACGTGATGGGAAAAAAAAACGATGATAATGCAGATTAAACTTCACTGTCTGGCATACACGTTTTTTTGGGGGGGGAGCTAGTTAAACATTTAACAGTAGGCACACTCTCAGGAGAAACATTAAAAAATAGAATGTCTGTCAGAAGGAACCTCGGAACCTCAGATCTTAAAACACCAGAAGGAACTTGTAGAACATAGAAGCTAGAACTAGAAGGAGAAAGAGGCCATAAAAAGCCCAAAGCTGGAAGAGGACGAAAGCTGGATAGACTTTGGAGAAACCGCCTCAGGCTGTGTAGAAGCAGCCCCACCCCCACCCCCCACCTCCCTGCAGGAAGGATTTTCAGGCCCTTCATCAGATGAAGGTTTCTCCCTCTGACCCCCCTCCCCCAGACTCCTTTGTTCTACGGGTGCCGGTGGTGTGGCTGGTGGGGAGCGTGCCCATCTCTCCCTAGAGGGCATCCAGGGCCTTCCTGCTGCCCCAGGAGGCAGCAATGATCACCAGCTTGATTGCCTGGCCATGCACACCAGCCCTGGCCCTTGGCTCTTAGAAGCTGTGGTGGTCTCCAGGGCTGTTGAGAGCTGTGACTTATTCATGGTCACACAGTGACTGTGTTTGTCCCAGCAATGAGTGACAGCCAGTTCCCAGCCTCTCTCCACTTAGTCCTGCTGCTTCTCTGAAGAAACAGTAGACTAGTGGACATAGAAGCTAAAGGAGTCCTTAGAAGCCAGCATCAGAACCGAAAGGTTGAGGGGATATAAGAACAGAAGACACAGGTCAGAGCCTGGACCTGAGGAGAGGTAAGTGCATGTCTGAGAAAATCCTGGAATTGGGCCCAGGTGGGGAGCCAGGACAGAGGTTTGGGGCCAGGGGAAGGCTCTGCCCAGAGCCCTAGAGCCTCTTGGGTACCCTCAAGCTATGTAGCAACAGGGCTAAGTCACCTGGCACTGGTAGGCAGCCCTCTGGCTGGGGGAAAGTAGCGTTTCCTTTCTTGTAACCACACAGGTTTTCCCTTGCCCCTGCCATCCCTCCCTCCCTTCCTTCCTTCCTTCTCTCCTTCCTCTCTTCCTCTTTCCTTCTTCCTTTCTTCCCTTCACTCCTTCTATCTCTCCTGAAGTTTTTCATCCAGGTGCCTGGCAGTGTAGAGGGGAGTGAGCATACCATACATATTCTGTAAGGGACTTTTGACTTCTGTCCCAGTGGAACATCGGGGCTCTTTGATGGGAGCCAGCCAAAGGAGGGCGTCAGCCCCTGGGCCTGAGCCCGCACCCCCCTGCACACTGCCGATGACAACCCCTGGCTGGAAGTTCTCTTCTTAGAGCTGCCCAGAACACTAAGATATAAGTATCTTGTCCCACTCACAGCATTCGTTTTCCTGCCCCATTCCTGGTCTAGGGTTCTCTCCTTTAGGCCCCCCCACTTTCTCAACTAACTTTTTCATCTCTCTCTGGTGAGCACCTAGGGCTCTGCACCTGGATCCAGCCTGAGGGGGAGGATGGTTCCTGGGCCTGGATCTTCATGGATAGCACCTTGCACCCCTGACCGGTTCCCTGGCTTTAAGGTACATTTTCAGAGTTGCCTGGCTCCCTCAAGATGTTAAACGACTTGCCCAGGGTCACCCAGTCATTGTGTCTCAGAGGCAGGCCTTGAGACTTAGTCTTTCTTACTGCAAGGCCAAGTCTCCAGCCATGAGGCTGCGTTTTGTCCTGGAAGGAACATTAGAACGTGGGATGGTGGAGGGCCCTTAGAACACAGAATATCAGAGCCCAAAGGGTCCCGAGAAGGAGAAGGTGAGAGTGGAAAGGGCCTTAGTACATAGAATGGCAGGCCTGGAAAACCCTTCATACACCAGGAATCAAAGACAGGTGAGAGTTTAGAAAACAAAGTGGAAGATTCCTTTATGTGTGTCTGAGGCTGAAGGGACATACCATAGGGCACAGAGTGCCAGTGTCTAGATGGAAGGATCTTGGGATGTGGAATTAGGGTGTGTTGCATGTGCATGTCTGAAGGAAGCCTGGCGCTTGACCTGAGTGTGGAGTTCAGGTCAGAGGGTGAGCAAGGAGCAGCACTAGGTCACCCCACCACTGGGAACTCTCTGTCCTGCCTTAGGTTTCCTCCACCCCCCACTTCCTTCCTTTCTGCATTCTGTACACCTGGCTCTTGGTAGTGGGGGTGGGGGGCAGATAAGGAGATGGTTCGCCATCAGGTAACTGTCCTTTCTCTCTCAGTCAGGCAGCTTGGACTCTGGATCTTTCTTAGAATTCCTACTGCTCATCCCTCCACTTTTCTTCCCCTGCTTTCTCATCCAGGTGCCCGACAGTGTAGAGAGGGGTGAAAATGCTGTGTTCTGTCAGGTAATTCTCCCTTCTCTTACTGTCGAGCATCGAGGGCTCTTCTACTGGACCCTGCCTGAAGAGGGAGCATTAACCACAGGTGTGAGCCACTTGCCCACTCTACATTCCCTGGCCCCATCTTAGGGAATTGCCTTGGCCACTCACAAGTCCAGTGTCTTGCTGTGGTTCCTCAGTTCCCACATGTCAGGTGTCCAGCTGACTCCAAGGTTGGGTACAGACTAGAGGAAGGAATGTTAGAATAGAAATGTCCAAGTCAGAAGGATAGAGAGCAGATGTAGAACAATATTTTTATTTTATTTTAGGCAATTGGGGTTAAATGACTTGCCCAGGGTCACAGAGCTAGTAAGTGTCAAGTGTTTGGTCTGAGGCTGGATTTGAATTCAGGTCCTCCTGACTTCAGGGCCGGTGTTCTATCCACTGCACCACGGAGCTGCCCCCAGAACAATAAAAGATTGGACTTAGAGGGTCTTTGGCTACAGAAAGGAAATTAGAGCAGAGGAGACAGAGGATTGTGAGAGCCCAGGGGCATGAGAACAGGGAGTTGACTTTCTGGGTAGGTTAGGGCAAGCCTCAGAGTGGCCCCACGGGACATTCAAGCCAGAGAAGTAAAATTGGAAAGAGTGAGTGTCAGAGCCAGGAGAATCAGAGACATGTAGTCAGAAGTGGGAGGGAGGGAACTGAGAACGTTGGACCCAGAGGATCCCAGGGAAGGAAGAATGTTCAAAGGTAGATCATAGAGCATTAGAACCAGTGAAGAGAGAGGAAGTTTAGGATGTGTTTCAGAGAGGGGCAGAGTCAGGAGAAATGAAACTGAGAACGTAGAATTCCCAGTCTAAATTCAGGGGAGGGGAGGCAGTGAGGGGAATTCCTTAGCACATAGCAAACAATGTCTGATCATAAAGGCCTTTAAGGATATGGCACCGTAGAGTCAAAGCCAGAGGGGAGAATATGGGACACAAAGGGCCCGAGCCTGAGGGGAGGGAGGTGAGAACGCTGGATAAGATAGACAAGATAGGTTGTTGGAACCAGGAGGGAAAGATGTTGGAATGTGGCAAAGCATGTCCAAGGATGGAGGTAGGGATTCTAGAATGGAGAGTTTGGAACTGAGGCAAGTGCATGTCTAAAGGAAGCCAGGAGCCAGGTCCACACAGGCAGCCAGAGTAGAGAGTTGGGTGGCTGGCAGGGAGCTTCCCTAGGGCTCTGCTCTCATGAGCGGCCCCAGGCTGTGCAGCAGAAGCACTCGAGTGCCCCTGCCACGGGCTCCCCTTTCCCCACAGTTACTTCCTCTCTCCATTTTCTCCTCCAGGTGTCCAGAAGAAGGAAGGGGGCTAAGAAGGCCCGGTGCCGTGGGAAAATTCAAATCAGACATCGAGGGCCCTGCTGCTGAAGGAAGGCACCGTCAGCTGAAGTTCTCTTGCCTCCAAAGGGAAGTCATGGCCTTGGGAGATTTGCCTGGGCCATTATTAGGTTAAGTGACCTATCTAAGGTCACACAATAAGTATGAATCAGACGTAGGACTGAAAATCAAATCTTCAGCTCCAGGGCCAAGCTGGCAGCTAAGCTGTGCTGATTTATGGGGAAGAGTTAGAACAAACAGGAAGAGAAGGTGGGAGCCACCGAGCTACTTACAATGTAGAATGTCAGCATCTGAATTAACAGGAGAAGATAAGACTACGGGAACAGCGAAAAGGGCTCTCAAAACCTGCAGTCCAAGCTATCGGGGTCAGGAGGGACACACCCCAGCACTTAGAAAAACCAGGAAGGAGGAACCCCAGCACTGAACCCCAAACTCTTTCTTCTGCCATTCCTTTGGGCTAGAACACTCTGAGTTCCTGTTCTAAGTTCCCTCTCTGCCAGATGTGGCACTCTGTGTTGTGTGCTGGGGGTGGGAGGGACCGTAGAAGACAGAACGCTAAAGGTCAGAACCTAAAGGGAGGGACCCTTGAGCTTCCTGCAAGGCTCTGTCTGAAGGGGCCTGAGGTTGGGCCTAGCGGGGAGATGAGGACAGGTGGCAAGGATCTTCCTTGAGAGGCTACTTTGTAGTGACCTCAGGCTATGCAGTGGCAGCAAGTAGTCCCCTGGGTGTAGGATTTCCTCAGTCCTCATTCTCAGACTTATGGTTCAGTCCCCTCCACCTTCCTCCTTCATTGCTTTGGCCTCCAGGTACCTGGCAGCATAAAGGTAGGAGAGATAGCTTGCTATGTAGGAATGTTCTGGTCCTTGTAGGTGAGCATCTAGGGCTCTGCTACAGTTCCTCACCTAAGGGTGGATCTGGGCCCTGGTTCTGAGCCCCCTGGACTCTGGGCACCACCCCTGCCCTGTGGCTGTTACCAGGGCTCCCGAGACATTAAGGAACTAGGGGACAGTCAAACAGAGACTGTGTTGGTCTAAGGCAGGCCTTTTCTAGCTTTTCCTGACTTAAGGCGATGTCTCAGTCTATGAAGTAAGAGAGTGCTTTAGCACTTAAAATGTCAGACCAAGAAGGCCCCTTAGACACAGGGTCAGAGACACGAGAGACAGTAGAAAACAAAATATTAGCGCTAGGAGACTCCTTTAGGATTGGGATGTCAGAGTCTGAAAGCCTAGAACACAAGCTGCAGTGTGTGTCAGTATCTACAGCAGGGCTTTTTAACCCTCTGTCCAAGAAATTGTTTTTCAGTGTTTTGAGAGACATCATCATTGATTTCTTTTGTAATCCAATGTTACTTTATTTTATGCACTTAAAAACGTGGTTCTGAGAGGCTCACCAAACTGCCAAAGAGATCTGTGATACAAAAAATGTTCAGAACCTCTGTTCTAGAAGGAGGGATCTTAGAACATGGAAATTGGGTGTGTAGCGAGTGCATAGCTGAGCTAGATCAGAGTGGGCACTCTGAGGCAGGTGCTAAGGATCTTCCCTCAGAGGCCATGATCATCTTCGATGGCCTCAGGCTGTGCACAGGCAGTCCTGGGGTCACCCCACCACCGAACACCCTCAGGATGCAGCCCCATCACTGGACTTGGGTCTCTCAGTTCCCTCTTTTGTTTCCCTTTATTTTCTGACCTCTAGGTGCCCCGCAGTATAGAAGTGGGGAAGATGCTGTGTTCTCTCTCAGAATTTCCTATTCCATTACTAAGCTTGGGCTTTTTCCCTTCAACCTTCCTAAAACACTTTCTCTTCTGGCTGCCTGCATGTGTAGAGGGGGTTGAGAATGTCAGGTTCTCTCAGCCAACTCACTCTTTTCTCACTGCCTGGCGTCTGGGGCTCTCCTACTACGCCTAGCTTTAGGAGAAAGCAGAGAATCTGGGCATCAGTGCCCCTGGATCCTGCCTACGTCTCCAGCCCCCCATGCCTGTAAGTGACAGTCAGGGAGAGTTTCCTGGGCCCTTTAATTGTCATGCCCTGATCACACAGTTACCATGTGTCTCAGTGGTGGGATGTCAGGCAAGGTCCAGCTGACTCCCCAGGTCAGATCTCTCTGTATTAGACTGGGTTCACTTGAGAAAGGAACATTAGAACAGATCCAGAAAGGAACCCTGGTATAAAGACATAGAACGACACAGCCTGAAGGGACGTTAAGCCACCGAGCACAGTGTCAGTGATTGGTGGGATGGGTCATTTGAACATAAGCTCTGACTGTCGGAGATGAGAAGGGTGAATATTAGAGTGTATGGTACTGATTAAAGCCAGAACAGTAGAACACACCTAGATTGCTGAGAGGGAAGGACCTTAGAACAAAGAATACTGAGTATCAGAGCCAGGGTAATAGTAGGACACATGGTCTGAACTGGGAGGAAGGGTAAAGGAATAATCACCTCCTATGTGCCAGGCACTGTGCTAAGCAGTTTTACAAATGGTGTCTCATTTTATCTTCACAGTAATCCTGGGAGATAGGTGCTATTGTGATCCCCATTTTACAGATGGGGAAGCTGAGCCATACAGGTGCTGCGACTTGCCCAGGGTCACACAGCTAGTGTCTGAGGCTGGATCTGATTCCAGGCTCAGCGCTCTATCCACGACACCACCTAGCTGCCTCGAAAATCCTGCTCCTGGAGTGTCAGAAGTGAGAAGGACTGTAGCACCTGAAACATGAATGAGAAAGCCTGGAGGAAGGGATGTTCGAATGTAGAAGAAAGAGTGGCCCAGCCAGGAATAAAGGCCTTTGGAATATAACAAAGAAAGAGGCAGCCTTCCCAGGGAAGAATCCTAGCATAGAGAACAGAGATGGAGAAGAAAGGCAAGGGAGATTTTGCAACACAAGAGTTAGTTTCCAAGCAAGCCAGGAGGGCTCTGACTGAAAAACTTAGAGTGTCCACGTCAGGCGGGGCCTTGGGATGCAGAACACAGATGATCAGGGCTGGGTGGGACAAAGCTTCGAGAAGCCAGGACAGGTGCACAGACTGCGCCATGGCTGGGCGTTGAGGCCTTCCAGTATAGCACATAGAATGTCCGAGCAAAAAGTAGAATGTGCTGTAGCAGTGCCTGGAAGGAATGTTGGCAGAATGTTTAGAACCCAAAAAGGCAGCCTGGAGGGACGGACTCTAGCAAGTGCATGGCTAAAGGAGCCCTGGAGATAGGTCTGAGTGGGGAGTCCAGGGCAGGGGCCAAGGATTGGCCCTGGGAGTCCCTGATTGTCTTTGGTGACCTCAGGCTGTGCAGCAACAATACAGGGGCCCTCCAGGAAGGGTAGCCTTCTGTCTGGAGGCACCATTTCCTGCTCCATTCCTGGCCTAGGTTTCCTTCTGTGCCCCCATTTTGTTCCTTCTGGCACTTCCTTTTCCAGGTGCCAAGCAGTATAGAGAGGGATGAGGATGTAGTACACTATTAGCTAACTGTCCTTTCTCTTACAGTGAGTCATCTTCGACTTTTCAACTGGCTGCAGCCTGAAGAAGGAGCAGGGCCTCGAGGCCTGAGCGTCCTTAGACACTGGACACTTCCCATTGGCTGTCCTGAGAGGTAAATTTTAGCCTTAAAATGTCCCCTGAGCCTCTGGGAGGTTAAATGTCTTGCCAGGCTCGCACAGTATGTGCCCTGAGATAGGATTTGAAGGAAGGTCTCTGTGACTCCAATATGGAGTCACTATCCAGACTTTTAGAAGGCTAGATTAAAGGGGTTTCTGGCCCACAGAATATCCGAGCCTTTGAGCTCCTAGGGATACAAGAGCTGGAAGGTTTCTTGGAACAGAATATCACATCAAGAAGAATCTCTAGAACACAGTGTCGGTGAGTGGAGAGTCATTCTCAGTGGGGCGTCTGGGGCAGGGGCCAAAGATTTGCTGTGGAGGTCCTGATTCTCTGGTGACCCCTGGCCATGCAGAGGCAGCACAGAAGTGATCCCAGCACCAGTAATGCTCTGTCTGAAGGCAGGGTTTCCTGGCTTATCAAGTGATTGAATGTCTTCTTCCTTTGGGGTCACCTTTCCTCATTCAGTCACATGAACCTTCAGGGGCCAGACAGTGTAGAAGGTCACACAATGACCATGTGACAGTGACAGGCTGTCCATGTGGGGTCATGTCCATGGCATGTGAGGTCCACATGACTCCAAGGTCAGGTCTTGATGGACCAGACCGAGCTAACTTGAGGACAACTTTGGAAATGAAGGTGTCAGAGGAGGAAAAGGCCTTAGAACAAAGAAGGTTATAGCCAGGAAAAAACCATGAAACAAAGAATGATCAAGTGGGCAGGGCCCTGGACCTAGAAAAATAGTAGAACAAAATGCCTCAGGTGGGAGGGAGGGATTTGAGAAGATGAAACATAAGTGGCAGTCCAGTGGAGGGACCTTCTGACATTAGGCATGTAATGTTAGAGCACAAAGGAATGGCCGTAGTATGTAGACTACAGGGTGTCAGAGGTGAGAGGGCATATACAGTACTTAGACTGTGCAGTACAGATTTGTCAGCAAGAACAGTAGAAATAAGTGTCAACAGCTGAGAATACAGGCCTTCAAATATAGTCCCCCGGGTGGGGGGAGGGCAGCAAGGTGGCGCAGTGGATAGAGCACTGGCCCTGACGTCAGGAGGACCCGCGTTCAAATCCGGCCTCAGACCAAACACTTGACACTAGCTGTGTGACCCTGGGCAAGTCACTTAACCCCAATTGCCTAAAAAAAAAAAGAAAAAAAAACAAATATAGCACCTGGGGTGCCAGAGGTGGGTGAGTGGACACACAGTGTCAGAGCCGGCAGGATGAGACCTTAGAACATAAAATAAGGCCGGTCAGAACCGGGAGGAAAAGAGATAGAACCGATTTTGAGACCCTAGATGGGGGCAGAGAATGGGTTTATGGGCTTATAGTGAGTGCATGTCTGAAGTGGGCCTGGCTTTAGGGATGAAAAAGGAGCAGAGAACAAGAGCCAAGGATCTTCTCTAGTGGGCACAGATTCTTGTTACTGGCCTTCAGCAGTGAAGCAGGTGAACAGGGTTCCTCGTACCGTTGGCTGCCCTCTGTTGGTGCCATCATTGAACTTTGAGGCTTTACCTTGTGTCTTCTTTTCCATCCTCCTGTACTTGGTGGTTGACAGCATAGAGGTAGAGAAGATGCTCTGTTTTTGCAGGTAATTGTCTCCTCCCTTGTAGTCTGGCATCTAGGGCTGTGCTGCTGTCCATGAGATGAGCAAGAAGTAGGGACCCCCATCTTCTCCCCCTGCCCCCAGGCCTGAGCTGTCTTGGATTGGGCACGTGGCTATTAGGCAGAGCTGGGTGACAGATACCGTGTTATAGACTGCCTGAGGCAGACCTGGGAGCTGCAGTTTTCCTGTTCATCTATTGCGACATTATCTCTTGGGAGGAGCAGTACAAGATTGACTCATAGGTCCCCAGAACACAGTGTCAGAGGCAGGCTGGATTGCAGAACAGAACATTGCATGTGATGACATCTTTCAGTCCTGGAAGGTCAGGATCTGAAGAGATACTAGAACAAGAGATCAAGAAAACCTGAGACTAGAGGGAGGGATTGCAGAACACGGAACCTGAGCTTGTATAATGTGTGTGTCTGCCTTAAGAAGCCTGCCCTGCTGGCTGCTGGTCTCTGGCTATGCAGTAGCAGGATCAGGTTAATGCTGTGATTGGCCAACCTCAGTCTGGTGACAAGATTTCTGGTCCCATCAGTGGACTTAGGTTTCCGCCTGTACCAGTCCTTCCTTTCTCCAGTTCTTTGACCTCCAGGTGCCCAACTGTGTAGAAGTGAGAAGGTGCCATGTTGTGTCTTGGTAAATTTCTCCCCACTCACAGTTGAGCATCTGGGACTGCTACCATCTCCCTGCCACAAAAGGGAGTAAGGAACGCAGTCCTGAGCCAGCCTGTAGCACATGCACACATATGTGTGCACATGTGTACCACACACATATACGTGCTTGCACACACGTATAACTTGCACCTTGGTAGTTAGAAGCTTTGAGAGTTGACTGCACTAATGCAAAGCCACACTGTGACTGGATTTCTCTGACACAAACTGGAGGCCCAGGTTTCACCATTCCCTGAGGCACATGGTCTCTCTGAAGGAGAATTAGAATATAGGATGTTAGACCATGAGAACACAGTGTCAGGAGGCCCCTTAGAATACCACAGACGGTTAGATTTAATAAGGTCTGTTAGTGTGAGTCTGTCATTGTTTAAGGAGACAAACAGATCAGAGTCTGGAGGGAGGGGTGCTAGGACGTGGAACTTGGGCTTACAGTAAGTGCAGATGTCTGAAGGAACCCTGTTGCTGGATCTGAGTGGGGAGTCCAGGGCAGGGGCCACAGGTCTTTCTTGGGAGCCCATGGATGCCAGTTAGTGACCTCAGGCTGTGCAACAGGGACACTAGGCTTACTTTTGTGAACGAACACCCTCAGTGTAAAGGCAGCATTTCTGGTCCCATCAAAGAATTTAGGTTTCCCCCTTGTTCTCCATTTCCTTTCTCCTGTTCATTGATCTCCAGGTGCCCAATTGTGTAGAGGCAAGAAATATGCTGTGTTCTCTCTTGGTATATTTCTTGCCTCTACCAATTGAGCATCTAGGACTCTGCGACTGTCCCCTGTGGCAGAAGGGCATGGGGCCCCCAGATCTGGGCACCTCTAGAACCTGAGGTCCAATCTTGGGTTTAGTTTCTAGCGCAAGGTCACATGGTAACTTTGTGTCTGTCTCCAAAAAGACTAAAGCCAGGGTTTCCTGTCTGCTGAGGCTTATGGTCTTTCTGAGGGAGTATTATAAGTTAGGATGTTAGATCAGGAGAACACAGTGTCAGGGAGAAGGCACCTTAGAACACTGTAGAATGTTAGATATTCTAGAGTTCTTTTGTCCTGGAATAGCCCTGGCTGAGAAGATATAACAGAGATTAGAGAACGTGAGAGTCTGGAAAGAGAGATGCTAGAACTGAAATTTGGGCATGTATCAAGTGCATATCTGAAGGAACCCTAGTGCTGGATCTGAGTCTGGAGTCGAGGACAGGTGAGTCGAGGACCGGTGCCGCTGGTCTTCCTTGGAAAGCCCTTGATGCTGGTGAGTGACTGGAGATTATGCCAGCATCGCTAACCAGCCTCACTGTGAAGGCAGGATTTCTGGTCCCATCATTGGGCTTAGGATTTCCCTTCGCCGTTTTCCTTTCTCCTGTTCTTTGATCTCCAGGTGCTCGACTGTGTGGAGGTAAGGAACTATGCCGTTTTCTCTCTCTCGGTAAATCCTTGCCTCTCACAGTTGAGTATCTAGGACTCTGCGACTGTCCCCTGCCCAAAGAGGGAGGATAGGGTCCCCAGACCCGAGCCCACCTACACACCCTGCATGCCACCCCACCCAGAGGTGAAGCTTCTAGGAGCCAGACTTTCCACATGCAAACATAGGCTCCCAGAATGCCAGACAGGAGGCATCTCCTCCTTTAGTGCTGGAATGTCATTGTCTGAGGAGACATGATAAGAGATTAGAGAATGTCAGAGTCTAGAGAGAGGGATGCTGGAACATGGAACGTGGGCTTATCACGAGAGCAGATGTCTGAAGGAACCCTGGTGCTGGATCTGACCGGGGAGTCTAGGGTGGGCCGCAGGTCTCCCTTAGGAGGCCCGGATGCTGGTTAGTGGCCTCAGGCTATTCAATAGGAACAGTCGGTGTGCCCTGTCAGTGACCGCCATAAGTATGAAGGCAGGATTTCTTGTTCCGTCAATAGACTTTGGATTTTCTCTCTTCCCTTTTCCTTTGTCCTGTTCTTTGACCTCCAGGTGCCCGACTGTGTGGAGGTAAGGAACTACGCCGTGTTGTCCAGTTCGGTAAATCCTCACCTCTCACTGTTGGACGTCTAGGATGCTGCAACTGTCCCCAGCCCCCAGCCCCCCCCACGCCCCGCATGTCACCAAGAGAGCAGGTTTCTAGTCCGAGGTCCTACAGTGACTCGGTGTCTTTCTGAGGCAGGTCTTGAAGACAGTTTTCTTTCTACTGTAGCCTGTGGTCTTTCTGAAGGAGCATTAGTAGGTAAGATGTTAGACTGAGAACCCAAGGTGTTATCCAGGCAGCATCTCGGATCACTTTCAAATATTAGATCAGAGAGGGCCCTTGAATGCTCGAATGTCGCAGGAGGCCTAAGAGCAGAGAGTCTGGAGGGACAAGGGGTGGTAGGACATGGAAGCTGGGTTTATAGCAAGTGCAGATGCCTGAAGGAACCCTGGTACTAGATCTGAGTGGGGAGCCCAGGCCACCCTTAGGACACCCTTGATTCTGTGCCACAGTAACACTTGGTGTACTCTGAAAGCAGGATTTCTGGGCCATCGTCATCAGACTTAAGTTTTTCCTCTCTGACCCATTTTCCTTTCTCCTGTTCTTTGACCTCCAGGTGCCCAACTGTGTGGAGGTAAGGAACTACGTCGTGTTCTCTCTCTCGGTAAATCCTTACCTCTCACTATTGGGCATCTTGGACTCTTCGACTGTCCCCTGCGTCAGCAGGGAGTGGGGTCCCCAGACCTGAGCCCACGTGCCCCGCAGAGGTTACGTTTCTAGCCCGAGGTTATACATTAATCCTCTGTCTGAGGCAGAATTTGGAGCCGGCATTTCCGGTCCACTGAGGCATGTTGTCTTTCTGCAGGAGTATTAGAAGATAGAATATTACATGGGGAGAATGCAGAAGGTCAGACAGGAGGGACCTGCAAACTCCTTAGATTGTCAGATCTGATAGGGCCCTTTAATCCCGGAACGTTGTGGGCTAAGGAGACATCATTACAGAGATTAGAGAGTAGTAGACACTAGAGGGAGGGATGCTAGAAGGTGAAACACAGTCTTATACTAAGTGCGTAACAGAAGAAAGCCTGCTGTTAGGACTGAGTGGGGAGTCTGAGGCAGGGGCCCTTTGTAGCTGGGGAGTGGCCTGAGACTGGGCCACCCTCACTCTGAAGGCAGGATTTCTGGTCCATCGTCTTCAGACTTAGGTTTTTCCTCTCTGACCCATTTTCCTTTCTCGTGTTCTTTGACCTCCAGGTGCCCGACTGTGTGGAGGTAAGGAACTACGCCGTGTTCTCTAGTTCGGTAAATCCTTACCTCTCACTGTTGGGCACCTCGGACTCTTCAGCTATCCCCTGCGTCAGCAGGGAGTGGGGTCCCCAGACCTGAGCCCACCTGCCCCCTGCATGCCCCCCAGAGGTTCTCTTTCTAGTACAGAGTCATACAGTAAATATTTGTCCTTCTGAGGTAATATCTGAAGCCAGGTTTTCTTTTCTAGGGAGACATGTTGTTTTTCTGAAGGAGCATAAGAAATTAAAATGTTAGTTTGTGAGGGGACAGAACTTGAGACTGAAGACACCCCAGATCACCTTGGAGTGTTAGATCTGTGCATCTTTATGAGGCAGGCTTGGAAGCCAGGCTTTCTCGTTCACGTAAGAGCCTTTGGGGCTGGAATGTCATTGTCTCCAGAGACATAGTAACAAGGATGAAAGATTATCAGTGTCTCAGGAGAGATGCTAGACGATGAACCTTGGGTTTCCCTGGTGTTTGAGCTGAGCAGGGTATCCAGGGCAGGGGCCCCTGGTCTCCTTTAGGTGGCCCTGAATGGTGGGGACTGTCCCAAGACTGGTGCTGTTGCACATTACTGGTACTCCTCAGTGTGAAGGCTGGATTTCTAGTCCCTTCGTTGCATTTAAGTTCCCGGTAACCATCATGCTCTCTCCTGTTTGTTGACCTCCGGGTGCCCAACTGTGTAGAGGTAAGAAATATGCTGTGTTCTTGATTGGTATATTTCTTGCCTCTACCAATTGAGCATCTCGGACTTTGCTGCTGTCCCCTGTGTCAGGAGAGAGTAGGGTCCCCACGCCTGGGCCAGTGCATACTCTGCAGGCCACTCAGGTGAAGGCTCTAGCATAAAGTCATCTGGTGCCTGTAGTTAGTTCTGTCTGATAAGGAACTCGAAGAACATTTTCCTGTCATCAGTGGATATTGTCTTTTTGAAGGAGCATTAGAAGATAGAATGTTAGACCAGGAGCACAGAGTATCAAAGAGAGTACACCTTAGAATGTTAGGTCTGATGAGGTCCTTTAGTGCTAGAATGACTTTTGAAGACAGTAATAACAGAGATGAGAGATTATTAGAGTCTGGAAAGAAGGATGCTAGAACGTGGAACTTGGGCCTCCATCAAGGGCATGTCTCAAGGAACCCTGGTGCTAAATCTGATTCCAGGCCCAACACAGATAGAGGTAGCCCTATCACTAGCCCCTCTGAAGGCAACATTTCTTGCCACATCCCTGGACACTGGTTTTCCTCTTTTCCCCATTTTCCTTTCTCCTGTTCTTTGACCTCCAGGTGCCCGATTGTGTAGAGGTAAGAAATATGCTGTGTTCTTGATTGGTATATTTCTTGCCTCTACCAATCGAGCATCTTGGACTTGGCTGCTGTCCCCTGCGTCAGGAGGGAGTGAGGTCCCCACACCTGAGCCCATTTACATGCTGTAGACTACCAAGAGTTAGCTCAGGTCATAGGATGACTGACTGTGCATCTGTGTGAGGCAGGCTTGGAAGCCAGGGTTTCCCATTCACTGGGGCATTGTTTTTCTGAAGGAGCGTTAGAAGATAGAATAGTTAGACTTTGAGAACACAGCATCTGAGAGGAAGCACCTTAGAATACCTTAAAATGTTTGTTTAGTGCTGGAATGTCATTGAGGAAACATCATAACACATCAGAGAATATCAGAATTTAGAGGAAGAAATGCTAGACTGTTGAACACAGGCTCACAGGAAGTACGTATCTGAAGGAACCATGGCGCTAGATCTGATGGAGAGTACCGAGGTGGGGACTTAGGGGGCCCTGGATGCTGGGGATTGACCTCAGGCTGCCCAGTGGCAGCTCCATCAATGGCCGCCGTCATTCTGAAGACAGAATTTCTGATCTTACCATTGGATTTAGGTTTTCACTTTTCTTGCCTTTTTCTTTCTTTAATCCTTTAACTTCCAGGTGCCCAACTGTGTAGAGGTGGGAAATATGCCGTGTTCTCTCTTCAGGTAAATTTCTTCCCTCTCATAGTTGAGCATCTAGGAATCTTCTACCGTCCCCTCCCTGCCTTAGGAGAGAGTAGGGTCCCCCCGCCCTGAGCCCACCTACCCTGCGTGCTACCCAGAGGAGACATTTTCTAGTGCAAGGTCTCACAGTGACTATGTGTCTGTCTGAGGTAGGCCTTGGAGCCAGGGTTTCCCAGCCATTGAAGCATTTTCTCTTTCTGAAGAAGCATTAGAACATAGGATGTTAGCCCATGGAACACAAAATGTCAGACAGGAGGCACCTTAGAAGTTAGATCTGATAGGGTTCTTTGGAAATCACATTGTCTAAAGAGACAGAATACCAGAGATCAGAGAACATGAGAGTCTGAAGTGGGGGGATGTGAGAAGATAGATCTGGGGCTTGTCATAGGTGCATGTCTGAAGGAACCCTGGTGCTGGATCTGAGTAAGGAGTCCAGGCCTGGGGCCACAGGTCTTCCTTAGGAGGCCCTGGATGCTGGTTAGTGGCCTCAGGCTGTGCAGCAGCAACAGTAATGGTGCCCCCATCATTGGCCACCCTCACTCTGAAAGAAGGATTTCTAGTTGTATTACTGGACTGGATGTAGATTTTCCCCTCTTCCTCTCTCCTGTTCTTTGACTGTGTTGCCTGACTGTGTAGAGGTGGGGAAATATTCTGTATTATCTCTCTAGGTAAATCCTTTCCTCTCACAGTTGATCATCGAGGACCATGTGACTGTTTCCTGCATCAGTAAAACGTGGAGTCCCCAGCCCTGAGCCCACCTCCTCCTGAAGGCCACCAGGAAGCTAAGGTGCTAGCCAAGGTGCTGAATTGATGTCTCTCTGCCGGGGAGGGGGGGGGGATTTCAAACCAGGGTTTCCTCTCCTTTGTGGCGTATTGTCTTTTTGAAGGAGCATTTGAAGACAGAATGTCAGGCTGCTAGAATAAAGAAGATCAGAGAGGAGGCACCCTACAACTCCTTAGAATAGTAGACTTGAGGGGGTCTCTCAATCCTATAATGTCATAGTCTTGAGGGAAAGATTTTAAAACATGGACTTTAGGTTTGTTATATAAGTGCATGTCTGAAGGAACTCTTCGGCTAGATCTGAGTGCAAAATCTGTGACGTGGGCCACCTCTCTCTCATTGGAGGTCCCTGTTTATTGGTCTCAAGCTATGCAACAGTGCAGCTGGCCATCATCAGTCTGAAGGCAGGATCTTCAGCGTGTCCCATCACTGGACTTGAGTTTCTCCCTGTGCTCCCTTTCCTTTCTTGTGTTCTTTTGCCTCCAGGTGCCCAACTGTGTAGAAGTGGGAAATATGCCGTGTTCTCTCTTTCGGTAAATTTCTTCCCTCTCATGGTTGAGTATCTCGGAATCTTCTACCATCCCCTCCCTGCCTTTGGAGAGAGTAGGGTCCCCCCCCCCCCCAGCCTGCCTACCCTGCATGCTACCCAGAGGTGACATTTTCTCATGCAAGGTCGCACAATGACTCTGTGTCTGTCTGAGGTAGGCCTTGGAGCCAGGGTTTCCCAGCCATTGAAGCATTTTTGTCCTCCAGGTGTTCGACTGTGTAGAGGTGGGAAAATATGCTGTGTTCTCTCTCTAGGCAAATCCTTACCTCTCACAGTTGAATGTCTAGGACTCATCTCTTCTTCCCTCCACCAGGGAGGAGTGGGGTTCCCAGCCCTGAGCCAGTCTACATCTTCTATGCCCCCAGAGCTTTTGTCATACAGAAACTCTGTGTCTGTGTCAGGCAGGACATGGAGCCAGTTTTTCATCTACTGAAGCATATGAACTTTCTAAAGGATTGTGAATTAGAAGATAGCATGTTAGGCCATGGGAAAGCTTTTGAATGTCTGATCATATAGGGTTCCTTAGTGCTGAAATGGTGAGACATAATAACAGAAGAGAGAATATCGCAATCTGGACAGAGGGGTTTTTAGTAGGTGAAGTGAAATTTTGTAGCAAGTGCATGAATTCTAATGCTAGGTTTGAGTGGGGATTCTGGGGATGGGGCCGCAGATCTCCCCTTGGAGGTCCTGGATGCTGGTCACTGGTTCCAGGTTGTGAAGCAGTGTACCCTAACCATTGGGCAATCTCAGTCTGGGGACAGGATTTCCAGTCCCAGCAGTGGAGATGGTTTCCCCTGGTTCCTCTTTTCTTTGACCTCTAGATGCCTGACTGTGGAGAAGACAGAAGGATGCCAAGTTCCCTCTCTCAGTAACTTTTTTGCCTCCCACAATTGAAATCTAGGACTCTGCTACTGTCAAGAGTGAGTGGGGTCTCCAGACCTGAGCCCGTCTACACCCTGCAGAACACCCAGAGGTGAAATTGCCAGCACACGATCACTACGTGTCTATCTGAGGCAGGCCTTGGATTCCTGGTTTCCTGTCCATTGTGAAATACTGGCTTTCTGAAGGTATGTGCTGCTAGAATAGAACACCCAATAATGTTAGGTTCCTTTAGTCCTGGACTGTGGTAGTATGTGAAACAGCAGAAGTAGGCTCCCCCATCCACTCGCCACCCTCAGTCTGGAGGCAGGATTTCTGATCCCATCACTAATCTTGGGTCACCTTTTCCTTCCTCTGGTTCTTTAACCTCCAGGTGCCTGATGGGGTAGAGTTAGGAGAGATACTGTTTTCTTTTGGTTAATTTCTTGCCTGTCACAGTTGAGCCACAGTAATACTAGGAGTAGATCCATCACTGGCTGCCATCAGTCTAAAGGCAAGATTGTTGTTTATCCTTCATTTTTGGAAAGAACCAAAGAGATCACAGGGTGCTGTTTTGACTCTTGCATGAACTGGATTTCAGCGAGGCAGAACTGCCCGGAGTTGTCGGCCTCACTCTCTCTTCCAGAGTCATCGAAGTCTAGTGGCAGAACAAAAGTCAAGATGACTGGCGATGGCCTGGGCCCTGGTGGATGACCTTGGCCTCTTTGATGTCTGACCAAGCTATAGGTGCTCCACAGGGCCGGCCTTCTGATGCAGCCAACTTCACGGCTGTTGGAACAAGTTGTTCTCATTGCACCCATTCTGCTGGGCGAAGTCTTCCCACGCTCAGGGTCGACATCCCCCTAACTCACTGATGAGTTCGAATCCTGTCAGTTACCTTCAACCTGGTGTCTGCCAAGATGGTTTACCAGGGTGTGGCTGCTGCAAAAGTGCCACCGCTTCTGGGAGCTCCAGGTGAGAGTTGGGGGGCAGGTGGATGCCAAAGGTGGGTGAGCAGCCCTGAGAAGGGCTTGGCAAGCCTTCACAGCAGAGGTGCTAGTCCTCCCTGAACACCCTCTATACTCCAAGGCAGGATTACTGATGCCCTCATTGGACATAGGGTTCCACCTTTGTCTCCTTTTTCTTTCTCCTAGTCTTTTACCTCCAGGTGCCCGACTGTGTAGAGGCGAGAAAATTACTGTGATGTGTCTTGGTAAATTTCTTGCCTTTCACAGTTGAGCATCTAGGACTCTACTACTGTCCCCTTGCCACAGGAGGGAATATGGACTTAGGCACACCTCACACCACACACACATACACACACTCACTTTCACTGTCTTGACTCTTTTTTTTGTTAGTGTCTTTAAGAGGGCACTGGATCGTTTGAGAAGTTCATTTAGTAGCACACAGTCACATGGTGACTCTATCTGTCTGAAGCGGGCCTTGAAGCCAGGGTTCGCCATCCAGGGAGGCCTTTGGTTTTCCTGAAGGAGCATTAGAAGTTAAAATGTTAGATTCTGAGAACACAGAGTGTCAGACAAGAGGCACCTTAGATCACTTTATAATGTTCAGTCTAATCGGTTCTTTTAAGTGCTGGAACATCATTGTCTGAGGAGCCATAATAACATAGATTGGACAGTATTAGAGTGTAGAGGGAGGGATGCTAGAACTTGGAACTTATCATGAGCTTATAGTAAGCATAAATGTCTGAAGGAACCCTGGTGTTAGATGGAACCACACATCTCCCTTAGGAGGCCCTTGATGCTCATTATCAGCCTCAGGTGTGTACAACAGCCACACTAGGGGTAGCCCCATCGCTGGCTGCTGTCAGTCTAAAGGCAAGATTACTGACCCCGTCACGGGACGTGGGCTTTCACCTTTGTCACCTTTTTCTTTCTCCCATTCTTCTACTTCCAGGTGCCCTACTGTGTAGAGGTGAGAAATGTACCGTGTTGTATATTGGTAAATTTCTCGCCTTTCACAATTGAGCATCTTGGACTCTGCTACCATACCCCTGTCGTGGGAGGGAATGTGGGCCCTAGGCATGGGTTTAGGTGCGCCATACGCGCACACACACACACACACACACTCTTATTCATATTCATTTTCTCTCTCTCTCTCTCTCTCTCTCTCTCTCTCTCTCTCTCTCTCTCTCT
>NW_020944469.1:2738124-2757124 GCF_900497805.2 Vombatus ursinus
TCTCTCTCTCTCTCTCTCTCTCTCTCTCTCTCTCTCTCTCTCTCTCTCATGCTAGTATTTTTGAGAGTCAGCCGGACCATTTGAGAAGTTAATTAACCAGTGCATGGGATTCCACCTTTGTTGCCCTTTTTTTTCTCCTGTTCTTTGACCTCCAAGTGCCCGACTGTGTAGAGGCGAGAAAATCACTGTGTTGTATCTTGGTAAACTTCTCTCCTTTCACAATTAAGCATCTTGGACTCTGCTACTGTCCCCCTGCCACAGGAGGGAATATGGGCCCTAGGCATGGGCCTAGGTGTACTACCCCCATACCTTCTCCTTCTCCTTCTCTTCTCCTTCTCCTTCTCCTTCTCTTCTCTTCTCTCTTCCTTGTTAGTGTCTTTGAGAATCGGAGTGCATGGGGTTCTGCATTTGTGCCCTTTTTCTTTCTCCTGTTCTTTGATCTCCAGGTGCCCGACTGTGTAGAGGTGAGAAAATTACTGTGTTGTATCTTGGTAAATTTCTTGCCTTTCACAGTTGAGCATCTTGGACTCTGCTACTGTCCCCTACCTCAGGAGGGATTAGGGACCCTAAGTCTATGTTTAGGTACTCTATCAACACACATATACCCCCTGCCCTCTTGGTTGTATGTGTCTTTGAGAGTTAACTGTTTGAGAAGTTAATTAACTAATATAAGATCACACAGTGACTGTGTCTGAGACGGTATTTGGAACCTGAGATTCCAGTGCACTGAGGAATATGGTCTTTCTGAAGTTAGCATTAGAACATAGGATGTTAGACCATGAGAACAGTGTCAGACAGGAGGCATCTTCAAAAACTTTAAACTATTACTTCTCATAGTGTCCTTTATGCTTGGAATGTCATTGTCTGAGGAGACATAATAACAAAGACGAAAGAATTAGTGGAATCTGTAGGAATGCTAGAACTTGGAACTTGGGCCAATGCCAGAAGGAACCCGTGTGCTAGATCTGAGCTGAGAGTTCAGTGTAGGAACCATTGGTCTTCCTTAGGAGGCCTCGATGCTGTTAGGGGCCAGTGGTTGTGCACTCTCATTGTCAGTCTGAAGGCAGGATTTCTGGCTTCATCATTGGACGTTGGTTTCTCTCTTTCCATTTTTCCTGTTCATTAACCTCCAGGTGCCCAACTGTGTAGAGAGAAGAAATATGCCGTGTTCTCTCTTGGTAAATTTCTTCCCTCTCACAATTGAGCATCTAGGGCTCTGCGACTGTCCCCTGTCAGGAGAGAGTGGGGTCCCTAGACCAGAGTACACCTGCCCACTGCATGTCACCAAGAGGTTATGTTTCTGGTGACTCTGTGTCTATCTGAGGAAGGGCTCCGAAGTCAAGGATGTCATGTCTGCTGAGACATATAGTCTTTCTGAAGGAGCATCAGAACATAAGATATTAGACCAGGAGAACACGGAGTCAAGAGGAGGCATCTTAGAAAATAAGAGAATGTTAGAATGTCTTTGTCTAAGAAAACATAACAGAGATCAAAGAATATCAGAGTCTGGAGGAAGATAGTGGAACGTGGAATTTGGACATATGGTAAGTGCCGATGTCTGATTGGTGGTAGATGACTGGCCACCGTCCTTCTTGTAGACAGCATTTCTTGTCCCATCACTAAACATGGGCTTCCTGGAATTCTCCACTTGCCTTTGACTGCCAGGTGCCCAACTGTGCAGTGGCAGGGAAGATACTGTGACATAGCTAGGTAAATTTCTTGCCACTCACAGTTAGGTGTCTAGGCCTCTGATGCTGTCCCCTGCCCAGGAGAGAATGAGTGTCTTAGGGGTTGTCCTCCCACCATAGCCAGATCTGCATCTGAGTACAAAGAAAAAACATACAGGTGCACATTCAAGCACACACGCATACACACACATGTGCCCTCTGACCCTTTCTTGTTATTTTTTTTCTGAGAGTCAACTGTGCCATTTGAGCAATGAATTAACAAGAGCAGAGTCACATTAGATACATCTCTGCCTGACAGGACTCAAAGTCAGGTTTTCCTATGCAAGGAGGTATATTGTCTTTCTTACTAGCATTGGAAGGTATAATGTTAGACCATGAGATCACAAGGTCAGATAGGCAGCATGTCAGATTACCTTGGAATATCAGATCTGATTAGGTCCCTCAGTCCTGGAATGTCATTGTCTGAGGAGATGTAATAACAAAGATCAGAGTCTGGAGAGAGGGATGCTAGAACATGGAATTCAGGCATATATCAAGTGTGTATCGGAAGGGACAATGGTGCTAGATCCGAGTCTGGAGTTGAGGACAGGTGCCGCTGGACTTCCTTGGAAAGCCCTTGATGCAGGTGAGTGACTGGAGATTATGCCAGCATCGCTAACCAGCCTCACTGTGAAGGCAGGATTTCTGGTCCCATCATTGGGCTTAGGATTTCCCTTTGCCGTTTTCCTTTCTCCTGTTCTTTGATCTCCAGGTGCTCGACTGTGTGGAGGTAAGGAACTATGCCGTTTTCTCTGTCTCGGTAAATCCTTGCTTCTCACATTTGAGTATCTAGAATTCTGCTGCTTTCCCCCGCATTAGGAGGGAGTGGGATCCCCAGACCTGAGCCCACCTGTATCCTGTATGCCACCAAGACGGTAGGTTTTGAGCCTGTGGTCGGTCACACGTGACTCTTCTGCCTGTCTGAGTCAAGTCTTAAAGGGGAAGTGGAGGTTTCCCCTCTACTGAGGCATGTTGTCTTTCTGGAGGAGCTTTGGAATATAGGTTGTTAGATCATAAAAAGTGTTGGATGGGAGGCATGTTTCCGTTGTCTGAGGACACATAACAACAGACGAGAGAATATCAGAGTCTGGAGATATGGATACAAAAACATGGAATTTGAAAAGCTAAGTATATGTCTGAAGGAGTCCTGGTGCTCTATCTTGGGAGGGGTGGGGCTTATCCAGGGCAGAGGCCATAGGTCTTCTTTGGGAGGACCTTTATACTCATTAGTGTTCTCAAGCTAAGTAACGGCAGTACCAGGATACTCCCATCACTGACTGTGGGCCATTTGAACCAATATTTCTGGCCCCGTCATTAAACTTGGATTTCCTTGTCTTCTCCTTTCTTCTCCTTTTCTTTCAACTCCAGGTGCTCAATTTTGTAGAGGCAAGAAATGTGCCATATTTTCTCCTGGTAAATTTCTTGCCTCTCATAATTGAGCATCTAGGACTTTATTGCTGTCCCCTGCCCGGAAGAGAGTGAGGACCTTAGTGTACCCCCCTGTCTCCACCCTCAGTCACACCCACTTGTGCGTGTGGACACCTACAGACAGGCACTCAAACATCTTCACCCTTCTTTGTTGGTATTTTTAAAGGTAATTTACTAGTACAGGGTCAAATGCTGGCTAAATGTCTGTCTGAGGTGGGCTTTGAAGCCAGGGTTTCCCATCCAGGAAGGCCTATGGTCTTTCTGAAAAAACATTAGAAGATAGAATGTTACCCCATGAAAACACAGAATGTCAGGAGGGTATCTTAGAATCTTAGGGTGTCTTAGAATCTTAGATCTGATAGAACCCTTTAATCTTGGAATGCCATTGACCCAGGCGACATAATAACAGAGATTAGAGAATTATCAGAGTCTGGCAGGAGAGGTAGTCGAACACAGAATCCGTAAATGTAAGTACATTTGGAACCCTGGCGCCAGATCTGAGTGGCGTGTGGAAGGAACCACAGGTGTTCTTCAGGAGGCCCTTGATGCTGAGAAGTAGCCTGCTTAGTGTGCAAGTCCAACACTGGGGGTACCACCTAGTGCTGGCCACAGTCAGTGTGGAGACAGGATTGCTGCTCTGTTCATTGGATTTCGTTTTCCCCTTTTTTCATTTCTCTTTCTTTTTGTCTTCCAGTTGCCTGATTGTGTAGAGGTAGGGAAATAATGCCGTGTTTTCTCTCCAGGCAAATCCTTGCCTCTCACAATTGAGCATCTAGGACTTTGCAACTGTCCCCTCGGTCAGGAGGGAGTAGGGCCCCTAGACCTGAGCCCTCCTATGTACCCTGCAGGACATGAGAAGGTCACATAGGGACTCTGTGTCTATCTGAGGTGGGCCTTGAAACCAGGCTCTCCCATCCATACAAGCAGATGGTTTTTCTGAAGGAGCGTTAGAAGATAGAATGTTAAATTGTGAAAATACAGTATCAGAGAGGAGACACCTTAGGACTTGTAAGAATTTTCCACCCGAAAGGGCCCGTTAGCCCTCGAATGTCATCGAAGGAGACAGATTAACATATTAGAGAATATTAGAGCCACCCTGGCGCTAGATCTGAGTGGCATGTCCCTGACAAGCCCCACAGGCCTGCCTTTGGAGGCCCCTGATGTGAGTCAGTGGCCTCTTAGGCTGGGCCATGCAGCACTGAGGTCATCCCCATTGCTGGCCACTGTCAGTCTGGAAGCAGGATTTCTGGGCCTATCATTGGACTTGGGTTTCCTTTGTTTCTTTCCTCCTGTTCTTTGACCTCCGGGTGCCCGACTGTGTAGAGGCATGAAAGGTGCTGTGTTTGCTCTCAGTAAATTTCTTGCCTCTCTCCGTTGAGTATCTAGGACTCTGCTACTGTCCCCTGCATAAGGAGGGAGTAGGGACCCTAGGCATAAGCCTAGATGCACCCCACATGCATGTGCGTGCACACACACACACACACATATACACGTGCACGTGCTCATCTAGTCACACACCCCATGACTTGTTTTTTGTTAGAAACTTTGATAATTGACTAGGCCATTTGAGAAGCTAATTAACAAATTTACACAGTGTTTCTTTATCTGTCTGATTCAGGACAGGGAGCCAGCATTTCTTATCCACTGAGGCAGATTGTTTTTCTAAAAGAGCATAAGAAGATAGAGTGTTAGATCCTGAGAACACAGAGCGTCCAGCAGAAGATGCATTTACCTTAGAAGGCAAGATCTGTAAAGTCCTTTGGTCTGGATATATCAGAGTCTGAAGGGAGGGAGTCTGGAACATGGAACTTGGGTTCATAGTAAGTGCATGTCTAATGGAACCCTAGCGCTCGGTCTGAGTGGGGAGTCCAGGGCAGGGGCCCCAGGACTTCCTCAGGAGGCCTTTGATGCTGGTTATGGCCTCAGGGTATGTAGCAGCAACACTAAAGGGTCAACTCCATCACTGGCCACCCTTGTTTTGAAAACAACATATTTGGGCTTAGCATTAAGGTTTATTTCCTCCTGTTCCCCCTTTTCATTTCTCCTGTCCTTTGACCTCCAGGTGCCCACCTGTGTAGAAGCAGGAAAATATGCCGTAGTTTCTCTTGGTAAATCCTTGCTTCTCACAGTTGAGCATCTAGGACTCTGCGACTGTCCCATGCCAGGCGGGGGTGGGGTCCCCAGGCCTGAGCCCAGCCATGCCCCGCAGGGTACCAGGGGGTTACATTTCTAATGCAGGCTCACCTGGTGACACTTTGTCTGTGTGAGGCAAGGACGGGGAGCCAGGGGTTCCTGTCCACTGAGGCATACTGACTCTCTGCAAAGGCATTAAAATGTAGCATGTTAGTCTCTTGGAACACAAAATGTCTGAGACTGGTGGGAAATTAGTGCACAGAATAGTAGAGCTAAAAGTTTCCTTCATTATTAGAATGTCAGCATCTTGAAGTGACATAACATGGTACATTGAATTTCAGAGTCTGGAAGGGGACAGGTTCCAGAATGTGGTATTGGGTTTTGTAGCAGGTGTGTGATGGAACCCTGGAGCTAGATCTGAGGGGATCTTCTTGGGAGGCTCTGATGCTCATTGGCGGGGCAGGGCCTCTGGCTGGGCAGAATCAGAACTAGGATCGTTGCACTCCCTGCACCCTTTGTCTGGAGAATTAGGTTTCCCATGCCCCTCCATTGCCCTCCTCAGGCGCTTTCTCCTCCAGGCGTCTGGTAGTGTAGAGAGTGGTGAGGATGCTGTGCTCTATCAGGTAATTCACCCTTCTCTCACTAACTGGCACCTTGGGCTTCTCTTCGACCCCAACCTGAGGAGGGAGTGGGAACCCTAGGCCTTTAGCACACCTGTGCCCTGCACGCCTCCCCTGTCCCCTGGCTATAAGTAGAGAGTGGTTCGGGCCATTGAGATGCTAAAAGTGGCTTTCCCATTCACACGGTTACCAGATAACTGTGAGAGGACTTAAAGCCAAGTCCAGTTGGCTCCATGTTTGGGTCTCTCTGCATTAGGCCTGAGAACAGCAATGATCAGAGTAAGAAAGGGCCTACGAATCGAGGATCACAGGGAAAGGGGATCTTAGAATAAGGAACAATTGACCTGGAAGGCCTTTGGCCATAGGAAGACACAGCCTGAAAGAACATGAGTACCCAGCTCCATGGTGGTAACATTTCCTTCTGGCTATCAGAGGTTGGCAGGTTGACCCTGGAGCATACAACACTCTCAGAAGTGGGAGAGAGGGTGTCTGGAACTTAGGGTGCTGGTCCCAAGAACTTATGGGCAGTGCCAAGAGGAAAGTAATGGCACCAAAACTGAATATAGAATATGCAACCCAGAGTGTCAAGGCGAGGAGAGGGGCAACTTGATACAAAGAAACTGATGTGCCCAGGTCAGGAGGGATGCCTACCTGAGTGATCTTGGAATGTTCGGTCCCTATGGTCCAGGCTGCATGGGTGAAAACTCAGAGTGTGCAGTAGGGATTGTCTGAGCCAGAGCAGTATAAAGGTGTGGCCCAGCTGAGAATGCAGGCCTTTAGAATACAGACCACAGGCTTAGAGATGGAAAGGAAGGAACTTCAACCATAGGACACAGTATTAGAAGCTTGAAGGAGAGATCATCGAATCTGGAGCCTGGGCTTGGGGTAAGTGCATCTTGCCAGGAAAGAATGCTGGGGTGGCATCTAGGCAGGGAGCCAGGGTGGGATGGGGGCTGGAAGGACCAAATCCTCCTCAGTGGCTCCAGGCGCTTCAGCAGGTGCTAACCCTTCACCTCACTCCATATGCCACACACTGGCAGGCCTCTGTCTGGTGGGGGTAGGATTTCCTTCCCCATCCTGGGACTTTGGTTTCCCTACTATGTCCCCCCTTCCTTCCTCTTAGACTTTCTCCTCTAGGTATTCAGCAATGTCAGGGTGGTGAGGGTGGGGTAAAGGTTCTATGCCAGGTAGCTTTTCATCTCTCGTTGTCAAGCATCTAGGCCTCTGCTACTGGACATTCAGCCTGAGGAAGGACCCTGGACCTCGGCTCATCTTGGACCTGCACATCAAGCCTCTTTGATGGGAGCCAGCCAAAGGAGGGCGTCAGCCCCTGGGCCTGAGCCCGCACCCCCCTGCACACTGCCCCTGATGACCCTGAGCTGGAAGTTCTCTTCTTAGAGCGGCCCAGAACACTGAGATGTAAGTATCTTATCCCATTCACAGCATTCGTTTTCCTGCCCCATTCCTGGTCTAGGGTTCTCTCCATTAGGCTCCCCCCCCTTTCTCAACTAACTTTTTCATCTCTCTCTGGTGAGCATCTAGGGCTCTGCACCTGGATCCAGCCTGAGGAGGAGGATGGTTCCTGGGCCTGGATCATCATGGACAGCACCTTGCACCCCTGACCGGTTCTCTGGCTTTAAGGTATATTTTCAGAGTTGCCTGGCTCCCTCAAGATGTTAAACGACTTGCCCAGGGTCACCCAGTCATTGTGTCTCAGAGGCAGGCCTTGAGACTTAGTCTTTCTTACTGCAAGGCCAAGTCTCCAGCCATGAGGCTGCGTTTTGTCCTGGAAGGGACATTAGAACGTGGGATGGTGGAGGGCCCTTAGAACACAGAATATCAGAGCCCAAAGGGTCCCGAGAAGGAGAAGATGAGAGTGGAAAGGGCCTTAGAACATAGAATGGCAGGCCTGGAAAACCCTTCATACACCAGGAATCAAAGACAGGTGAGAGTTTAGAAAACAAAGTGGAAGATTCCTTTATGTGTGTCTGAGGCTGAAGGGACATACCATAGGGCACAGAGTGTCAGTGTCTAGATGGAAGGATCTTGGGATGTGGAATTAGGGTGTGTTGCATGTGCATGTCTGAAGGAAGCCTGGTGCTTGACCTGAGTGTGGAGTTCAGGTCAGAGGGTGAGCAAGGAGCAGCACTAGGTCACCCCACCACTGGGAACCCTCTGTCCTGCCTTAAGTTTCCCCCACCCCCACCCCCCACTTCCTTCCTTTCTGCATTCTGTACACCTGGCTCTTGGTAGTGGGGGTGGGGGGCAGATAAGGAGATGGTTCGCCATCAGGTAACTGTCCTTTCTCTCTCAGTCGGGCAGCTTGGACTTTGTGACTAGACCAAGCTTGAGGAGGGCTCTGGGTCTCTGGGCCTTAGCATGCCTGGACGCTGGATAGCACCCTTGCCATTCTAGGTAAGTTACAGTCTGAGGAAGTTACCTTTGCCACTGGAAGTCTAACTTAACTTGTTCAGAGTCACTCCAGTTGTGTTTGTCAGAGGCAGGAGTTAAAACCAGGTCTCGAGGCCTCGAAGGCTACATCCTAATTCGTTGTGCTGGGTTACCTTGTACAGTGAATGTTCTAATATAGATTGGAAGGGCTCTTAAAAGCAGAATAAAGAGTCCTGAGGGCCTCACAAAAGACTCAGATCAAATGTTACTGGCCCTAAATGGAAATGAGAACATAAAATAGCATCGTATCTGAAAAAGGCTTTTGAACATGGAATACCAACTGTTTGTTTCAGAAGAGATTAGCCTGAGACCATAGAACCCAACATTTAAAACTAGGAGGGAGGAACCTTAAAACAAAGAACGCAGAACTGTTTTCCACCTTTCCTTCTGTATTCCGTGATCTAAGTTCCCGTTTTAGCAGCCATAACATTATTTCTGAGCTGTGTTACATATCAGGAGTGGGAGAAACCTTAGAACAATGAACAACCAATTTTCAGAGTGTGAAGGGAGGAATCCTGAAACCTAGAGCTTGCGCTTTGTATCCAGTGCATGTCTGAAGAGGCCAGGCATTAGAGTTAAATGGGAAATCCAGGGCAGGGACTAGGGTTTTGCCTTCAGGCCACAGGCCCTGAGTGGTAGAACACTAAAGCTTACAGCTGGAAAGGAAGAATCTTAGAAAAGAGGCCACAGATTTTCAGAGAACACAGGGCAGAACTGGGAGAAGAGGGAACCTAGAACAGAGCGCTCAGAATATTGTGCATAGGAGGAATGTTAGAACATTGAACACAAATTATTGTAATATCGATGGAAGGTCATGAGAACTTTGAATAGCGGCACAGCTAGGCTGAGGATAACTTATAACATGCAAAAGAGAGTCGCTGAGATAAGGTTTTAGGACATGGAACATAGAATGTCAGAATAGAAAGCGTCTGGTCTACTCAACCAGGTTGCCATGTCACAGCAGAGAATGCAGATGCTTAGAAGATAGAAAAGAGACTGTCCGAGAAGGGAAGGTGGGTCTGAGAATGTGGCACACACTTTCAGATGCCTGAAGTGTAGAGCATAGAGTGTCGAAGCTTTGCGGGGTGGACCAATCCTCAGACTTGGGGCTTGTGCCAAGTGCATGGCTGAAGGAACCTTTGATTTTGCTCAAGTGGAGACGCTGGGTAGGAGATTGGAGGGAAGGATCCTTCCTTGGTCACCTGTCCCCCTGGCAGCCTCTGTCTGGAGGCAGACTTTCCTGCCCATCACCAGATACAGATTTTCTCCCTGGATTCTCTTTTCCTTCTTCCCTAGACCAGGGCTTCTTAAACTTTTCCCACTGGCAACCCACAGTTTAAGGAGCGCTGCCCTTGACCATCTACTGCTCAAGTTCAGCAGGCAGTGGGGGTGGGGAGGGGTGGTGCCTGAGAATGCCCTCGTCTACCAACTAACTCTCTTTTCTCACAGTGGAGCACCTAGGCCTCTTCTCCTGGACCCAGCTTGAGGGACCCTGGACCTGAGCACGTCTGGACGTTGTAGTGCCCCCGTCACATCACGGTAAGCTACAGTCTTTCACGGCTGCCTGGGCCACTGAGAGGCTAAGTGACTTCCCGCAGTCACACAGTGTGTGTCAAAGGCAGGACTTGAAGCCATGTCAGTGGGACCCCAAGGCCAAGTCTGTTACTATGCTGCTTTGTCCCTTGTTCTAGGAAGGTTAGAACATGGAGTGACAGAATTGGAAGGGCCTTCAGATAGAGAGAGTGAGAACCAGAGCAAACCTAAGAACACTTTATGTCGTATCTGGGAGTGAGAGTCTGGGGGGATGCAAGAACATAGAATAAAATGCTGGCCAAGTCAGAAGGGACCTTCGGTGATAGAACATGGAACATCAGTGCTGAGAAGGAGATGCAAAGCAGTGTTAGAACCCAAAGTGACGGTGGAACGTAAGAGTTCCCAGCTGGGAGTGAGGAGCCTAAAAATCACGTGCACAGATTTGTGGGAGGCGAGAGGGACTTTAGAATATGTCACAAAGGCCTTAGAAAACACAGCACAGAGGATCAGAGCCAGAGGCACCTTAGGACATAAAGGATGTTAAGAATCTGGTGGGGGAGGGATCCTAGAACGTGAAACTTGTGCTTTGCAGAACATGCTTGTCTGAAGAGGCCCTGACGTGAGGGCTGTGGTGGGAGGGGAGTCCAGGGTAGGGAGCAAGGGAGACTCCTCAGAGGCCCTGGCCTTTGTTCATGCCCAAAGGTGTGCAGAAGGAGCATCGCTTCCCCTTGCCTCCGCTAGCACCAGTACTGCTGGCCACCCTCAGTCTAGAGGCAAGATTTCCTGTCCTACACTTCCTTCATCAGGCATTTTGTTTTTCGATTGCCTGGCAGTGTAAGGGGCAGTGAGGATGCTGTACTCTTTTGGGTAATTTATCCTTCTCGTTGCCTGGCACCAAGGGCTTTGCTTTGACTCCAGCTTGAGACAGGAGCAGGAACCCATGTGTCCTGTAACCTTCCCCTGTCCCTTGGCTGTAAGGGAAAGGTATAGAGACTGCCTAGGCCATTCAGTTTCAGGGCCTTGTCCTTATCACACAGTCACCATGTATCATGGTTGGGTGGAGAGCAAGAATGTACCCCACTCCCCAGATTAGGTGTCTCTGCACTAGGCTGCATGCAGCAGAGCCAGAGTAGGAGAAATGCCAATGTCCCAGGGTGTCAGCTGGGAGGTGGGGTCCTTAGTACAAAGCACACTGAATGTCCAAGCCAAGAGGAACAGTGAAGTATGTCATGTGAGAAAACAGTGGCATGGGGAACCCTGGTATCAGACCCTGCAGGGGGCCCTGAGAAGGTGGAGCGTGGGCATGCTCACGTGTGGTGAGTGCATGTCTGAAGGAGCCTGGCGAGTGGGGAGTCCGGGACATGTGATGGCTATTATTCCGGGGAGTCCCTGAACCTCATTAAAGGCCTCAGACTGCAGAATCCCAGCTAGGTTCTCCGCATCCCTAGAAACCTTCTGTCTGGGGGCAGATTTCTAGTACTGTCACTGGACCTGGGTTTCCTCTAGATACCCTTTTCCTTCTTTCTGTACTTGGGCCTCCAGGTGCCTAGCAGTGTAAAGGTAGAGAAATTATCGTGTTCTTTTGGGTAATTTTCTCTTCTCTCTGGCCGTTGAGCATCTAGGTTTTGCTATCTTTCCCTGAGTAGAGAGTGAGTAGTCAGACCCGAGCCCACCTTGGACCCTGCCCCTTTGCTCTTGCTAGCTTTGAGAGCTGCCTGTACCACCTTGAGGCTCAGTGACTAGCCCACGGCCATATGTTAAGTCTCTGTCTACCCAAGGCAGAACTTAAAGCCAGGTTTCCTCCACTTCTTAGCTGCTCCTCAGCCCGCCAAGTGATGGAGCTTTGAAGAGGAGTGTTAGAACATAGACTGTCAGGCCTAGAACCTTCAGAGCACACACGCCGCATCTGAGTGAACTTCAGACCACTGAATCTTTAGGGTGCAAAGGGGCCTTTCTGCATGGAATGTCAGAATGTCTAGGAAATGGTGGATATAGAACCCAGCTCATCATTGTCCAAGAAGCGAGGTGGTAGAGCATGTTGCTTGGGCTTCTAGTTTGTGCATGTCGGAGGGAGCCCGGGGTCAGGTCTCAATTAGGAAGACCTTGCCTGGGTATTTTTCTTATTGTTAGTGGCATCTTGCTGGGCAGCAGTGGCAGCACCACGGTCATCCTACATGAAAAAAAAATAGTGTGCCTAAGCAGAGTTCCCAGAGTGTGAGGAGAGAAAGGGAACGTAGGAGGTGGAACACAAAGTATCAGAACCATCTGGGAGGGACCTTAGACAGCGGGGACAGGAGGGCCCTTAGCACATGGAACTCAGAGCATCCTAGCCTAAAGAAATAGTAAAATCCAGTGTGTCGGAGTCAAGAAGAAAGGCTGCTAGCACATAGAATCCTGTATCAGAGGCTGGAGACCTTTATCCTCATTGGTGGTCTCAGGCAGTATAGCAGCAGCCAGCACAGTCATCCCACCTCTGGCCTTCCTGCCCCATCCGTGGACTTCGGCACCCCCTCCCTTGCCCTGGCTACCGCTTCTTTCTCTGTCTTTCTCCTCCATGTACCCGGGTGTGTAGAGGAGGGGGAGGATACCATTCAATACCACGTAACTCTCCCTTCTCTTGTAGTTGAGCATGTAGGGTTCATTACGAGATCCCGCCTGAGAAGGGCCCTGACGACACCTGAATCTCGTAGGTCCCCCCGCCCTGCTTTCAGTTACAGTCCCTGACAATTATCTGGCCACTGAGAGGTTCATTGACTTCTCGTGGTGAGTAGGTATCAAAGGCAGGACTTAGAGCCATGTCAGTGGGGTTCCAGTGCCAAGTGTTTACCTACTGTGCTGTGTGCTAGATGGTCTAAGAAATGGTGGAATCGAGAGTGTCATCATTAGAAGGGCCTTTGCAGTAGATAGTGTCTAAACCTTAAGAAAACTAAGAACGTTTTATTTCAAATCTTAGAGACTTCAGCAGAGAAGGTGAGAGTTGGGGATATAGGGACACAGAATAAACAGTCATAGACTAGGGCAGCTCCGTGCTGGGAGGGAGGTGCCTTACACTAGGAAGCAGGAAAAAGTAGAACTGAAAGAAATTGGGGGGGGGCATAGAGTTTCACAGCTGGGAGTGAAGGACCTTAGAACCAGGGAACCCAGAGTGCTGGAGGTGGGAGGGACCTGAGAACTGGCGAACACAGAGTGACTCAAGAGTGCCTGAGCTGGGAGTGAGAGGCCTCGGAAAATACAGCACAGAGAACCTTAGGACCTAAAACTCCAAATGTCAGAGTCCGGAGTGGGGGGGGGGAAGAAGGGATATTAAAACATGGAACTTCTCCTGGATTGTAGCACTTGCATGGCAGAAGGAGCCCTGGGCTGGGGTGGGGAGGCAGGACAAGGGCCGGGCATCTTCCCTGGGAGGCCCTGATCCCTAGGAGTGGCCTTAGGCTGTGCAGCAGCATTACGATCCTGCCACCACTGGCCACCCTCTGTGGAGGCGAGATTTCCAGGCCCTTCGTTGGACTTGTGCGTCTTCCTTCTTCCTGTACTTCGCCATCCAGGTGCCTGACCTCGTAGAGACAAGAAAGTTACTGTGTTTTGTCAGGTAATTTTCTTATCTCTCGAAGCCCAGCACCTAGGACTTAGCTACTGTTCCCTTCCCGAGGATGGTGCGAAGACCCCAGGCCTCAGTCTCCTTCTGGATCCACACACCAGCCCTGCTTCTTGGCTGTTAGAAGTTCTAAGAGTTGACAGGAGGTCAAGTTCGATTGTTCTGTTCCCGGGTCTATGCTCAATCAGCCAGGTAATACTGCCTGTAAGAAGGCGCATAAGAGCCTAAAACATCAGGCCTAGAAAGACCTTTAGCGAGTGGGATGTCAGACACAAAAGAGATCACAGAAAACCAAGTGTTAGAGCGGAAGGGTTTGTTACCTTATTACTTGGTTTTTAAGCAGAATTTCCTATCCCATCACCAGATTGAAGTTTTCTTCCCGGACTCCTACTGTCTTCTTTCCCAACTTGTCTCTTCCAGGTGCCCCTCCCCCCCATGTGGAAGTGGGTGAGGGTAGTGGGCACTATCGAGTAACCTCTGTACTCTCCCAGTGGAGCATCTCAGACTTCTCTGCTGGCCCCGGCCTGAGGCAGAACGCAGGCCTCAGCTCGTCAGCAAAGATGCCAGAGTCAGAAGCCCCAGCACATCCCAAGTCTCCTCCCGCAATTATTCCAACAAAGATCAAGTAAGTACACCAGTCCAAATAGTAATTGAGAGATTGAAAGAGAAATCTCACTGGGCCATTTTTCTAGCCTCAGTCAACAGGAGTAGCCAGGGATCCCCAGGCATAGGCATTTGATCCACCCAGGAAAGGTCCTGAGCTTTTCTCATTGTCGTATGTTCCCAGATGAGGAGGAAGGTTGAGGATCCCCTGCAGATGGCACCTGTAGCTCAGTGCCACACAAGGGGCAAGAAGAAGAGCCATCTGATAGTTTCTTCTCACTCTAACTGATCTGGCCCCAGAGTCTCAAAGGGACCCATAGTTGTGTACCAAGGAAAGGAGCAGTTTGGATCCAGTGCACCCCAGGCCCGGAAGGGCCCCTGTCTGGCTCTGATTCCGAATCAGGGTTATGGATTTAACCCAAAGATCAGGCAGGGCTGCAGTTTAGAGCTGTATAACCTGGGCGGGGCACTCAGACCAGTGATGAGGCCTCAGTTTTGCTGTACTGTTTTCTAGGTCACTAATAGGAGTTGAGGCCAGCAGCAATCTGCTGGAGTTTCATTTGAAGCAAAGATGCAGTTAGGTCACCCAGAAGAAAGCCTGGATCAGGAGCTTGCAAAGTTCAGAGCCGAAGGCAGTAATCAGACTTTGCCCGAGATCTTTCTTCTTCGGGCATGTTGAAAGGTTAGGCATTCCTATGCTGAGCTACTCCCGAGACCCTTGGAGAATACACCTTTCCATACCTGGACCCCCAGGAATACACATAAAGATCAGCCAAGGCACTGGAATGAGCTCTAGAAGTTCCCAGAGCCTGGTCTGAGCTTCACATCCTTATTTGGGAAGGAAGGTCGGAAGAGTGAGTAATGAAAGTAAATACACCCACGATGAAGTCAAGGAAGTTCAAAATACAAAACTAGAAGAGGAGAAGAACTCGAAAATGGGGATGAGCAAAGTTAATATCAAAATTACAATTCTGAAGTAAGGAAATTGAAGGAAAAGAACAAAGTAGGCCAGACCACAAAAAAATATTAATTTGATTTTTTAAAAAAAGATTACTAGTATCAAGAACGAAAAAAAAACTTCAAAAAAACGAGGAAATAAAGGAAATTACTCTAATTTGTTTATCTGAGTACGCTCATAAAACCAACAATTAACTGAAATGGATACTTTGAAAATATGAAATTCCGAGATTAGTGAAACAAGAAAAATAGAGAATTGAAATAAAGCAAGAGGAGAAAAACAAATTGAATAGATCATAAATTCTCGATGGAAAAAAACAAAGGCCCACACATATTTACAAGCAGATCTTATTAAAAGAAACAAAAACTATTATCTAATATTACATGAACCGTTTGCATTGCCAGAAACAGAAGGCATCCAAATAATTTCCATCCATAAGGCCGTGACAAGTAATCTAGCAAGAGTGAAAACAAAAAAAAAATGTGAACCAGTATTTTAATGAACATTGATAAAAAATTTTAAAATAAAATTAGTAAAGAGGCTATAACAACACATCAAAAAGACTATATGTTGTGACCAGGTGGTATTTACATCTGGAATGCCAATTTGGTTCAATATTAAGAAAGTAATGACTATAGTAGACCATACTAGAATAATGAGAATCCTATTGTGTCGATAGTTGCAGAGTACAGGGCCTCTGCCTCATCTCTCTGAGCTTCAGACCCAACCTGAGAGTTCCTTGTGCCACTGAGAAATTGCCACTTCTCATGATCATACAGTGAGTTCCAAAGGCAGGACTTAAAAGACATATCTTTGGGAATCCAAAAGCAACTCTCTGTGCTCCATGTGTTAGAGTATAGAAGGTCAGAGCTGGAAGGAACAGGTGAATGTGGATTATCAGAGCCAATAGGAACCTAAAGTCAGAGATGAAAGATCTTTGGAATGAACAATGAGAGAGTCTGTGGATGTATTAATGCAGAATATAGTGTTGTTGCGAGGAGAGAGGTAGCATGGGCTGTAGGAGCTTGATAGAGCTTAAAGGAATGAGAGAGTATAGATTGTTACAGCTGGGTGTGAGGGACCCTAAAATCATGAAGCAGAATCAGAGTTCCCACAGGTGGATCTTAGCATAGAGAACATAGATTGTGGGAGCAGAAAACGAACTTGGAATGTTCAACCCAAAGCATCACAGCAAGGAGGGAGGGCCCTTAGAACAAGTGTGACAGTCAGAGGAATCTTAGAACATTGAACATAGTGTCAGAGACTAAAGGAGAGACTGGAAACTAGAATTCAGAGTGTCTGAGCTAAAGGGTGGAAAACAGAAGAGTGTATATAACACATTGTCAGAACCAGAAGAGTAGAAACGAGTGTCCCAGCTAAGAATGCATGTTTTAGAACATAGTACAGAGGGTATTCGAGGTGGATGGGTGGGACCTCAGAAGTTGGCACGCAATGTCAGGTCTGGGAGGAGGGGGTGGGTAACTGGAACATAGCACGTGAGTATCTGAGCCAGGAGGGAAGGATGTTTCAGCATGGAACTCGGTATTAGATTTTGGAGGTAATGACCCTCAGACCTGGAGCTTGGGCTTGCAGCAGGTGTGTGTCTGAAGGAATCCTAAGACTAGGGAATGTGGAGCTCCCTAGGAGGCCCAAATTGCCATTAGTAGCCTCAGGCTGTACAGTAAGATTTAGGTAGCTTGTCCCCCACTGGCTACTCTGCATGCAGGATTGCCTGTCATAGCCTCAGGTTTAGGTTTGCCTCTGTCTCCCCACTTCTCAGACCTAGGCCTTTGGTTCCCAGGTGTAATGCAGAAGGATGGAAGATGCTGTGGCCTGGTAGAACATCTAGAACTCTGCCACTGTTCCCCACCTGAAGGGGACACTAGGCTCGAGATAGCTGAACTCAGAATACCACACATACAGCTTGGAAATTCAAGACTCAGCAATCTGACAGGGCCATTGAGGGGTGAAGTGACTTGCTCACATGCCTGTCTGAGGCAGGACGTAGCATCAGGTTTTCCTGCTTAACTGCCTGCATCATCCCCAAAGAAATATTGGAATGGAATACCATGTCTGGAAGGTCTGCTAGAATGGCAGCGGAGACAGGAGAGACAGCAGAAAAATGAAGATATTTTGTTGTGAGGGTCCATTAGGTTTGGGATATCCTGGGGATATTAGAGTCTCAAAGGCCCTTAGAACAAAGAACCTGGACATTCAGTAAGTGCAGGTTTGAAGAAACCGTGCAGCGTACTCTGAGTGGGAGGCTTGTTCAGGGGACGGGGATCTTGCTTGAATGAATAAAGCATTTATTAATAGCTCACTATGTACTAAGATGCAAAGCAAGATAGTGTCTGCTCTCGACGAGCTTACGTTTGTTTTTTGACTAGGCAGTGGGGTTAAGTGGCTTGCGCAGGGTCACACGGGAGCTTACATTTTAATAGGGAAAGACAACACACAGAAGATTTCAGCTAGAAGTTAGATGGCGAAGTTACATGTTCCTTAGTATACGGCAGTGAAGCACACGTGAAGGCTTCGTTAATGTCATGTCCACCGACACAGCGCATCAGGTTCTGCTGTTGAACTGTTGGACAGCGTTAGGGCCTTTGGTGGCAAGAACCTCAGTAGCTGTGTCTTCAGCACCTGTAGGAGCAGGTCCGTGCTGCATCTCCACAGGGCCGGCTTCCTAGGACGGTGGCCAAGGGCACTGGGCTGGAAGCATGGCTAGCCCAAGACTGAGCCAAGGCTCCAGGTCCTGGGCTGTCTTCTTTTGAGTCTGAGAGAAGGCGGTAGACAGGGTGGCAGTGGTGGTCTGACTTGCTTGGCTCCTGTGGCCTCCCGCCTTTCCTTTAAAGGGGGGCCTTACTCTTCAGCTGGGCTGGTTTGCCTGCCCTGTGTCTGGCAGTTGGTGAGGAAGTCGCTCCCCAAAGACACTGGTGAAGGCCAGGCAGAAGCAAGAATGGTGGTGTGGAAGGTGCTGCTACTCCCAGGACACCTATGTTTATCTGCCTGTTAGTGACGACAGGTCAGTCGTTGTTGCTGGCGGTGAATAAGAAAAGTAGGCCCCTTCATAATGAATTGTTCCCTAAGTAATGGCTGTAGGGGCCGGGTTGGAAGCAGATCTGGTGGTTTGAGGGGCACTGCTATTCCCAGGGCTCTTGGGTACTAGGTACTAGGTATGGTACTAGGCCATCTCCATCAGGATCTGAGGGGAGATGGTCAAGGTGGTCACTGTGCATGCGGTGGCAGTGATGGTTTGATTTGCCTAGAACTTGTTGCTTCTTGTCTTCCCTTTAGAGTACCTAGCTCCTGCTCTGAGACAAGCTTTCCTGTCCCGCCACCAGACTTAAACTTGTCAGCCTGCGCTCCCTTGGTGCCTGCAGTTTCTCCTCCAGGTGCCCCACTGTGTGGAGGAGCGTGAGGGTGCCGTGCACTGACGGGTAACCTTTCCTACTCTCGCAGTGGGGCATCTCGGACTCCTCTCCTGGGCCCGGCCTGAGGAGGGACCCCGAGCCTGAGCCTGAGCACACCTGGACGCGGCGTGGCCCCTGCCACATTCCTGTAAGTTACAGTCTTTGACGCTCACCTGGGACTTGGCGTCCTTGTCAGTGGGACCCCAAGGCCTAGTCTCTGTCTACCATGCATGCTATGTGGTACCTCAGACAAGGAGCTTCAAAAGGGAGGGTGTCTGAGGTGGAAGGGCCTTGGACTACTGATTAGCATCACAGCCAGAAGGAGCCTAAACACATTTAATGTCAGATCTAGGAGGGGCTTGGAGTAAAGAAGGGGGAGGGGAGTCTGAGGGCATGTGAGAATACAGAATGGAGAGCCAGAAGATGCCTAGCCCTAGGAAGCAGGGAATATTAGAGCTGAAAGGAATGGGGTGGGGCATAGAGTTTCACAGCTGGGAGTGAGGGTCCTTAGAAGCAGGGAAACCAGAGTATTGGAGGTGGGA